>NC_068364.1:13640665-13740665 GCF_020536995.1 Dreissena polymorpha | reverse complement strand
TCCAGAAAACCACCATTTTCAGCAGTATTTCTAGTCTATTTGTTGCCATAGCAACCAGAATTTTTGACATAGGAACAAAATGAAATGACGTGCATAATGTCAATATTGCCATCTATCCGTGTTCCAAGTTTCATGAAAAAATATTAAGAACTTTTTAAGTTATCACAGGATCCATAAACCACCATTTTCAGCAGTATTTCTAGTCTATTTGTTGCCATAGCAACCAGAATTTTAGACGTAGGAACAAAATGAAATGACGTGCATAATGTCCATATTGCCATCTATCCATGTTCCAAGTTTCATGAAAAAATATTAAGAACTTCTTAAGTTATCGCAGGATCCAGAAAAGCGTGACGGACGGACGGATGGACGGACAGACAGACAGACGGAGCGCAAACCATAAGTACCCTCCGGTGAATCCTGTAGGGGACTTATAATCATAAAACACTCTTTTCTAAAAAAAAAAAAAAAAAAAAAAATGTGAATTTTTTTTTTCAAATTGTGAATGGGTCAGTTTAAACAGACCCATAGATACGCAAGGAAAAGGCCATTATCATATCAAACTGCATTCTCATCCAATACTAATGTACTGACACTGTATCATATCCAACTTCATTCTCCCCCATTATTAATGTACTGACAATGTATCACACCTATTGGGTCAGTAAGAAGCCATGTAATTTATAATATTATTATCAGACATATAAATGTGTTGCCAGAAATCTGACACCACTAACGACATATGACAATGTTACACTGGTTTGTAGGGTGTCTGACAACCAGTCTGTTGTTTCATAATTGTCAGCTGTTTTGTGATGTCAGTGTGTGAAGATACCTTCTTCAGTTTATTGCTAGTTATTACTGTCTGCCTGTTACAGTACAGGCACCGTGTACAAAAACGCCTGACCGTGGTGTTCACTTTTCCCGATGGGTGACATTTCGTGCGGGGCGGACATGCTACCGACCGCGGTGTTCAGCGAACACCCGAAATCGCCGCGATTACACGCTATCGTTAACGGGAACACCCGTGATCACAGCGATGCAGCGCAGCCACCGTAAACACCTGTCTACGAGAGTCATTCACGCGTTTTAAATGTAAATGTACAAAAGAAAATCATATTCTACATGTAGATATTACATGCATGTGCACATGTATGCCGCAATGTGAACTTAACTTCGGACAGTACGTTAAGTCGAAAACGTAAATAAAGCAGTTATAAGATCAATACTATTAACTCTTATGGTGTAAATCAATGCAAATCCACCTTTTAAACAACTTTCAAAGAAATCAGGAGAGTATTAAATCATTTATTTACTTGTTTCCAAATCAAGTACTGTCCGAATTTACGTATTGCATCAGTATGTTACAACACTTGTGTGCAGTCAGTATACAATACAATAATTGTTTCAATAATGAATACAGCGTAACGGTAACGCTGCGGCGTGTTTAAATGATATTTTATTAAGAGGAAATGTCAATACCAAATAATTCGCGAGATATCCCGGTACTTTAGTTGAAATTCACAACGAAACTTTTCATGGAAATTAAATGATCTCAATGTTGTACCCGCTACGAAATTTTTATTTACAAATGAATACACCCACGCCAATTTTTGCGCGCTTTTTCTGGACAAAGAAATTATTTCATGTAGAAATTGTAACCTTAAATTCGTTTGATACTTTTAAAAATTGCAAACGTTGTGTTTATGACTCTTATCGTGCATATTACCCACCCATAATTTGATTTTAAACATGGAAATCGGGCATATATGGGATTGTCGAGTGATGGATAAAGATGGGAGAAGTTGCATGTATGCGATTGAGAAAGTTGACACGTATGTATCGAGAATCAAAGGACTCGGGATAATACGATTACTACAATCAGTTATGAGTTCTCCATGGCTTCAAACTGTTCATTGAATAATCAAACACTCAATTAACACTCCTCCATGGCAGGTGCGGTATCCTACAGCTAGGTGCGCACACGGTTTTCTTTTATACGCGGCGTTTAAAAAGACAGAAAACACTGTCATGGGCAATGTTGTGAAATACATTATTCATTATCTCTTTTAAATTAAAGGGATCAATTCATTATGTTCCTGTTCAATTATTTTATTTAAAGCGAAAACAATGTACACCGCGGCAGGGCTCGCGCTAGGGGGCGATGTGAGTGACTAAGTCGCTTTCTTACTCCAAATGTCGCCTAAAATTTAAGAAATTGTAGATAAAAAGTGACTTCCAGTCTCCCTCTTATCGGAATTTGTTTACTTCCGGTTTTCTCGATGTCAAGGTCTGACTCATTTTACAATACACACTGTCGCAGCCCGGAGCATGTCGCAATTGAGCGACAGGTAATTTGAGGTAAACCCCGCCCCGATTATCTCAACCTCCGAATTTATCTAATAGGCGATCGAAATTGGTCAAGTCAGCATTCAAGTCACATGGTAGCTGGCCAATCAACATTAAGTTCGCTCACGCATAATATTGGGACATTCATGCGCAGATACTGTATACATGGAAATACACAGTTGATATTGTCGTTTGCCAACACTATAGCGGCCGATGGCAAACGTCGTATTTGAAGATAAACAAATAAAAAGGAGCCTAACAATAAATAAATTATTTCTAAGCTGATCACTTTACACCTTTCTACAGACTATCGATCAGAATTAACAAAAGGATGATAATTAAATAATAAGGTGATAATTAAGTTGTTTTTTACCCACAAACTATGCTATTGTAAAGAAATATGTCAATTAAATTGTATATTAATTACGTATTTGCTAGGTTACCGGTTTTCATTTTTTTGCTGTCTAACGATATGCACAATTTGTTTCATGTGCGTAACGCGTACAATTTTTCGGACTGTCATTTTCGGATACATTATTTTTTGTCGATTATAATTTAATTTCAAAGTTCTTTAAAGAAGAAATAGAATGAAGAATACAGATGGGGTGATGCGGACGGTGTGGTTTATCATACTTCAAATTGTATTCACATGAAATTGCAATTGGAAAGACTATAAAAAATAACAAATAATTATTAAGAAAGCATATGATAAATGTCTTATTTCAAACATAAATATTTATCTGGTCTGACAGTTTTATTAAGCTTATGTTATCTGCTGCTTCATAAACATATCTTTGAAATACTTAAGTCAGTATGATATGATATTTACATCAAAATGGATTGAATATAGAGCTAGTAAAATTTTAGTTATTTATCTGTAGTGTCTATTATTACTTGGTTAATTAGAACTGCTGGAAAAATTAAGATACACAAAAGAAATATAATTATGTGTACTACAGTGGTATACTTCAATAATGTGATATACATATATGTGTGTTGTAACGCCCTGACATGCAAACCATTGTGTCTGAGTCTCTCCACTTCTCCCTAAAGTCTCCTCACTTCTCCCTAAATCAGTGTCCAGGGAGAAGTCACTTCTCCCTAAAATTTGAGCCCAGCGTGAGCCCTGCGCGGTAGATATTATGGGTCCGCGGTGATTTGCGGTATTCGCCTTATGGCAAATGGCCCCCGCGACATTTGATCTAAACACCCATCGCGGTGTTTAATTGGTAAGCGAACACAGTGAAATGAACATAGCGGCGAGTGGCATTTGTTTAAGTACACGGTGCCTGTACTGTATCAGCCGGTTGTCATATGACCAGTCTTCGAATTAGCCTATAAGCCCGAAGCCCGAGTCAATTCTTGGGCCGGTCGGTCGATCCTAAATGCTAATAAAATAGCCCGATCGGTCGATTAAATATTTGAGCGTCATATCAATAACCTGATTTATACGCGTTTTTAAGAAGCACGTTTAAATTTGCTATTTAAATGCCTAAAATGACGTTTTAAAGCATGCGGCCGCCATTTTTCTAAACTGTCGTGTAAGCATCCGGGTATGTTGCTATTTAAAGTAATGATGCAATTGACGCCCAACCAAGATGAGGTTATTCAAACTGAACATGTGTAGATCACGTTCCGGGATGTTCGCGCATCGGGCACTTCGTAATGTTTTAAAATAATGATCAATCTAGAAGCGTATTTAATTTGAGAAGCGTTTTCCGAAAATGTATTTATAATTCATGAAAAATGGACAAGTAATTTTTTCAATAAAAATTAAAGAGTCTGTAAGGGATATTGTACGCATTGGGTTAAAACAAATTGATACTTATTACAGGTAGGTTTCCATGTGTTTTAATCAATTATTTTTGCGCATTAGAATAAGTTTTTTTAATGTATTATTAATAATTGTAGTACTTTCGTTTATTCTGTAATCTCGTTCTGCTACGTGACCTTTTTTGCTACTTATAATCTGTTTACGAATATACAATACTTTTCACGGTTGACACATGCTTATCAAAACATCGGGAGTAAATTAAAGAAGCAGACATTGTCACTTGTAGATTGGGCAATTAACACACCCAGTGGCCTTTTGTTCTGAAGTCACATGCCGACAATTCAGAAATTCACCGGCGATTGTCCTAGTAATAATACGATAATAATCTGTTATTTTAATAGGCTGATGTATTTTTGAAGTTTTTCGGATATTTTTTAAACATGATAATAATTCGCTTTAAAATAAAACAAAACACCGGTCAAACTGATTAATGGAATCATTGAATGAGAACATGTGTAATAATAAAGTTACAATAAACAGCATAATTATCTGGTGCATTTTGTATAAAATGCATTTCAAAAGGAAACATTATACCATTTATTACTGTAATCACATGCATCTGTTTTTACTAATGGAAGTAGATTTTCTGATTGTTAATAACTATTTTGGTGTTCCTGGCCAAAAAAGTCATAAAATTTAAATTGACCTCCTCGGGCTATTGAACATGTCTTCGGGCTATTCAAAATTCCATCGTATTAGCCCGAAGGGCTATTTGGCTAAAATATTTAGCGTGAAGACTGCATATGACTATTGTTATGTCATTATTAAAGTGCTGAAATGTATTTACTTTTTCATAATTCAAAAATTCACTGAGTGTTAATTAAACTGCCAGTTTAATGCAAGATTATTTCCAGAACTAGATATAAACAGACGATACACTTGCAACACACTGTGATAACTACCAATATAGTAAATCACTGACAACACAATGGATTTATACTGACAGATTACACAATGTTAAGTAAGGAAAAACACTCAGAGGTCCATAAGTTATTTGAAGCATAAGAAATCAAACTTAAACAACTGTTCAGGTTGATAATGGACATTTCTCTCTGATGTAATACCATGAAACACAATGAAGACTCTTTTACGCAACGCTTGAAGTCCAACATCGCCTAAAATCAATGGAACGGAACGAATTTTACTCATCTGCAGATCACGTAGCTCATGTAGGTAGACTCACATACCAAAAATCAACTTTATATCTTAAAGCACAATGCGTAAAAACTAACGAAAAACAGTTATTATAGAGAAAATGTCCAAGGTCCATAAATTCACCAGAAATCAATGGACTGGAACATAATTCACACTTTATCTGTAGGTCATGTACATGTAGCTAGACTTGCATATCAAAAATCAGCTCATTATCAGAAAGCATTGCATAAAAAAATCAGGAAAACGGTTATTATAGAGACAATTTCTAAGTCCAAGGCCCATTACTTTGCCAAAATCAATGGAAGAACAAATTTCATACTCCATCTGTATGTGAGTAGGTAGACTCACATACCAAACATCAGCTCAATATCTGAAAGTGTTGCGTAAAAACACACCAGAAAACAGAATGCCGGAAGGACAGACAGATGGATGGACAATCCGACTGCTATATGCCATCCTACCGAGGGCATAATAAAAGCCTTAACCTCATCCCTAACATGTATTTGATCGTTCAATATTAAGTTTGCCTTGTAATAGACATGGCGTCAAAAGAATGTGTCAGCAGCAAAACTTGCAAAAACTGGATATAAACATTAAATTAAAAGCAGCTTTTAATGTGAAAGATGGGAGTTTACGATAGTACCAATATATTTCATCATAATTCATCAAAATTAAAATTCCATTTATGTGGCAAAGTCAATGACAGAGTATCTGAATAATTAGTTAGGAAAAACTTAAAACCACAAATAACAATAATGCTGTCTATACTTTCAATTAATTAATTTAGCTCAGCTTCACGGTGAACATAATTTTTTTCTGATACTTTCTTCACATTTTTTTGTACAAAAAACACGCTCAGATAATTGAAACAATTTGTATTTATATCAAACCATGAGCATTAGAGTGTTAAAAATATAAAACTGTAAATCTGGCTTTGGTGTTTTATTCATTAAATTAGAGAAAACCACTTTTTCCATTAATCTTAGTGTGTTATGTTTGTTTAATGTTTGCAAAATGCATAATTATCCCCACGCTTTTTGAAAAAAAGGTGGGGATATTGTGGTGATCTCCGCCGTCCGTCCGTCCGTCTGTCCGTCTGTCCGTCCGTCTGTCCGTCCGTCCTGGCCACTATCTCCTCCTACACTAAAAGCACTAGAACCTTGAAATTTACACACATGGTAGCTATGAGCATATGTGCGACGGTGCACTATTTGGAATTTTGATCTGACCCCTGGGTCAAAAGTTATAGGGGTTGGGGTGGGGCCGCGTCAGAAATTATCACTCATTTTTTTAGGTTATTTTACATTTACTTCTTTATTTCTACACCGATTCACTTCAAATTGATACTGGACCTCACCTATGACAATACGGTCAATCTCAACCATGCATGGCCCCATTCCCAACCCTGGGGCGCCCCGCCCACATAGGCCACACCCACCAAAAATTTCCATTTACTATAATTTTTTCATTTCTACACGGATTCACTTCAAATTGATACTGAACTTTTGTTATGACATTAGGGTCAATCTCAACTATGCATGGCCCCAATCCCAACCCTGGGGCGCCCGCCCACATAGGCCACACCCACCAAAAAAATCCATTTACTATAAAAAAAATTTAGGTTATTTTACATTAACTTCTTCATTTCTACACTGATTCACTTCAAATTGATACTGAACCTCTCTTATGACAAAACGGTCAAACTCAACTATGCATGGCCCCGTTGCCAACCCTGGGGCGCCACGCCCACATAGACCACACCCGCCCAAAATTGCCTTTTACTATAATTTCTTCATTAATACACTGATTCACTTCAAATTGATACTGAACCTCTCTTATGACAATACGGTCAATCTCAACTATGCATGGCCCCATTACCAACCCTGGGGCACCCCGCCCACATAGGCCACACCCTCCCAAAATTGCCTTTTACTATAACTTCTTTATTTTTACACCCATTCACTTCTAATTGATACTGAACTTCTCTTATGACAATACAGTCAATCTCAACTATGCATGGCCCCATGATCAACCCTGGGGCGCCCTTGGGTCAAACATGCGGCGTGGGGATACGCGTCGGCCTCTGCCGCGCCATTTCTAGTTGTTGTATGTAACAAGGTCAGCTATAGGGAATTAGTCATCTCTGAAATGTGTTAATGAAATTCAAACACCCACGTATTTTACATATAACCCTGTCTGCTTAAACTCCCACCATATTTAACTCACCAGCCTACTGTCTTCCCTTACAAAATTCTGACAGTGATAACAAGGCCCCCAATACTGCAGTGTACACCACATAGTTGCATAGGCTGTTATTGTGAGTGTCACATGGCACAGTTAGCT
The DNA here is from genome assembly GCF_020536995.1 of Dreissena polymorpha. Lineage (NCBI taxonomy): Eukaryota > Metazoa > Mollusca > Bivalvia > Myida > Dreissenidae > Dreissena > Dreissena polymorpha. Next base: position 13,732,984 of record NC_068364.1, on the reverse strand, counting down.
CAGCCAGTGTACAGAACACTCCTTGACTAGACACAAACTGAATGTTACTATCTGCTCTCAATTTATAAGACTATCAATAAGTAACTCTGTAAGACATTACTGAACAGGAAGTTCATGAAAATATGTTCATTTTACATGGCATATAAACCATGGATGCAAAACTAAAGTTTTTATCAATAAGTAACACTAAAGCTATTCTATAGACTACGCCACCCGCGATTCTAGCCTAACTCTCACATCATCGCGTTAGGGCCAACATGACAAATTGCGGTGATTAGCCGCGATAACACTCTACGGGTGTCAGATTCGCGGTGATTCCGCCGTGATTTCACTGCGACCATCTCGCGATAAAGATCAGCTGTAGAATCATCGCGAAACACCACGATAGGGCGATCGCCGTGATTCATGGTGACTACTAAATTTAAATTTCAACTAATTAACTAATGTCAACATTATTGACAATCGCATAAGATCGCAAAAATGTATTCCAATATAAAAGTAAACACCCTACTTGCTGAATGTTGAATCCCGATTTTCAAACAAGATCTTTATTTGTTGAAATAACAATTGTACAGTACAGCTCATGCAAAACCAACAAAGTCTGCGGCTATGCTGCAGACAGATTCTTTTGTTTTCTAATTAAGTTTCTCCACATCCACAACGAGTATTCACTCCGCATCATGCCGAGGCACTCGGCGATAATTCGCAGATATAAGAAACAGATACAGATAATACCCTGATATTTTTACTTCTATGCAATTGTTATAACATTTCGTCAGCTTCTTTTGCATACTTCATACAATTACCATCGAATGTAATCTGTCAAAACAATGATTTTGTAGGTCAGTAACCATATCGAAGAAATTTACAAAGTTTAATCTCAGAAATGAACCTTGCTTTAAACGTTGAAAAAATTGATAACTATTTGCATAAGAGTTACTAAAATACACAGACGACACAAATATAAATAATGTCGACCATTTGAATAAAATCATAAAATTATGTTGGTTCACTTCGTCCCGATTTTCAGAAAATGACTAGTACATGTACATCTAAATTTAAATTTACACATTGCTTCAGGTGAAGAATTATAGTTACAGTCAAACCTGAATTCAGCAGTCAGTCAAGGGAAATGACCAAAGGACCGTTGTCCACAGGTGACCGTTGAATTCGGATCACAATTTTAAGATGGTTTGTCAGTTGGTAGTATTGCTAGGTCGTTACCCCACCCAGTCGTTTGCATACAGTGTTAAACAAATGCTCATTGCCGTTAACTAAGCATAATAGCAGAATTTACTTACATTGAATAATACAGAATAATAATAATATCTTATAGATTGATTATCCCCACGCTTTTTGAAAAAAAGGTGGGGATATTGTGGTGATCTCCGCCGTCCGTCCGTCCGTCCGTCTGTCCGTCCGTCTGTCCGTCCGTCCTGGCCACTATCTCCTCCTACACTAAAAGCACTAGAACCTTGAAATTTACACACATGGTAGCTATGAGCATATGTGCGACGGTGCACTATTTGGAATTTTGATCTGACCCCTGGGTCAAAAGTTATAGGGGTTGGGGTGGGGCCGCGTCAGAAATTATCACTCATTTTTTTAGGTTATTTTACATTTACTTCTTTATTTCTACACCGATTCACTTCAAATTGATACTGGACCTCACCTATGACAATACGGTCAATCTCAACCATGCATGGCCCCATTCCCAACCCTGGGGCGCCCCGCCCACATAGGCCACACCCACCAAAAATTTCCATTTACTATAATTTTTTCATTTCTACACGGATTCACTTCAAATTGATACTGAACTTTTGTTATGACATTAGGGTCAATCTCAACTATGCATGGCCCCAATCCCAACCCTGGGGCGCCCGCCCACATAGGCCACACCCACCAAAAAAATCCATTTACTATAAAAAAAATTTAGGTTATTTTACATTAACTTCTTCATTTCTACACTGATTCACTTCAAATTGATACTGAACCTCTCTTATGACAAAACGGTCAAACTCAACTATGCATGGCCCCGTTGCCAACCCTGGGGCGCCACGCCCACATAGACCACACCCGCCCAAAATTGCCTTTTACTATAATTTCTTCATTAATACACTGATTCACTTCAAATTGATACTGAACCTCTCTTATGACAATACGGTCAATCTCAACTATGCATGGCCCCATTACCAACCCTGGGGCACCCCGCCCACATAGGCCACACCCTCCCAAAATTGCCTTTTACTATAACTTCTTTATTTTTACACCCATTCACTTCTAATTGATACTGAACTTCTCTTATGACAATACAGTCAATCTCAACTATGCATGGCCCCATGATCAACCCTGGGGCGCCCTTGGGTCAAACATGCGGCGTGGGGATACGCGTCGGCCTCTGCCGCGCCATTTCTAGTTTAATTTCATATTGTTAATAAACTAAAGCAATGACTTTATCAACGCTAGTATACTTGTTTACTCATGCATCTCGATCATTCAGTAAATAAAACTTGTCACGTATGGTGTACGAACTGGTCCAAAACTATTCTAAACTGTCCCGGACAGTTTAGAAACCGTCCGGGACGGTTTGTAAACTGTCCCGGACAGTTTACTAAACTGTCCCGGACAGTTTACAAACTGTCCGGGACGGTTTAGGAAAGTTTTGGACCGTTCGTGCGCATAAACCGTCCGGGACGGTTTAAACTGTCCGGGACAGTTTAGTAAACTGTCCGGGACGGTTTAAACTGTCCGACTATGGTCTTAAGAACCTATGCCGTACTAAAATTTATGCCTGCAAACCGTCCGGGACAGTTTAGGAAACCGTCCCGGACAGTTTCCAGGAAACCGTCCCGGACAGTTTCCTAAACTGTCCCGGACGGTTTGTAATCCACAAAATAAATCGCCCGGTACAGTTTACAGACGTACGAGCGGTTCAAAAGTAAGAAACTGTCCGGGACAGTTTAGTAAACTGTCCGGGACAGTTTACAAACCGTCCCGGACCGTCCCGGACAGTATAGAATAGTTTTGGACCAGTTCGTACACCATAGTCACGTGCCGTTGACGTCACGTCCGTACAAGTCTAAAAAGCGGATTCGCTTTCATAAACCGATAGTACGGTGATATTGTACCGTTCTTATTCAAAGAAAAAGACACAAAAAGTTTGTTAAAATTTATTCGTACATCACACAAAAAGCATTTTAATTCAACAACCTCATACAAAATACAACACTTCAAACTCACATTTGCATTCGATTTATACTCCTCCATAATTTCTCGCTTACGCTTAAGCACACTCTGCACTTGCGTACGTCCAACACAGAGCTCACTTGCTATTACACGAGAACTTTTTCCAGATTCAAACAGTTTCAAACACTTGACTCGCTCCTCTAAAGTGAGGAACTTACGTTTCCCACTCATTGTTATGCCGTGATTTATTATTCCGATTGCTTTTAAAAGTGTTGTGAACGCTTAAAAGCTCTTTTAAAGAATGATCCGAAAATGTTTTTTTAAAATCGATACTCAATGTTGTAAGTACAATGTACTAATTAGCGGTCATTTAATTAGCGATTATTGCTTTAAATGTGTCAAAAACTGTGACATATATTCTGTTGAAGAAACCCCCACAATTATCCCCGGAAAACAAACCATCTCAACACCTTATTATTTGTTTACTCGCAGCAGGCCGCTTTTATAATATCAAAGGCAATTACCGCTATCAAACGCTTTAACCGCAAAATAGACGGACAAATGATGTGCAGTGTTTTAAATTTTCGCGACTCGAGACGACTGACGCCTGACCGTTGATTTCAGTTCACACATGAATTTCGGAGTTGAATATAGTGGCCGTTGGCCGTTATGGACAGGTGGCCGTTAAATTCAGGTGTTATATAGAGTGTTTTTCGTCGGGGGGATTCCAGACTGACCGTTGTCTGCAGGTGACCGGTAAATTCAGGTGGCCGTTAGGTCAGTTTCCACTGTATTTTAAATGTTTCAAACAGAGTTTGTTAAACTTTAAATTAGGCGGTGAATCTATTGATTTGGTCGCATTCTGTTTCATTTCAATTTTTCAGATCATAATCTCTGTGCTTTATTACTGGAACTTGTAATTTTCTGACCAGATGTGCTACTAAAAGTAGCCATCGGGACTGTGTATTATGGCTCGTACAAGTGGCTAGGACCCGTGTTTATGATCCCTATATGTTAGATAAGCACGTGCACTATTAATAGTTAAGTTGGTCAGTACAAAAGTTCTACTGAAAACCACCAACTGCTTCTTTGTTTTATTATCCAATCAAGGCCCCTAACATCCAATATCCTGTGTATTACATGTATCAGAAACAAACTTCAGATAAGCACGTGTCGTCTGTCAAAACAATGATTGTATACAGTACAGCCAAAGCGGAACAAACGTATTTCGCGATCTGCGGCGGCAAGGTGAAACGAGTCAATGCCGCGTCAGTCGTTGAAGCGGCGTCAGTATGCGGCGGCAAGTCACATTTCACCGCGAAACTTCGCATCTGTCCGCCGAGGCATGCCGCGATCCGCGACATGATGCCGAGTCGATGCGCATCATGAAATAAAAAATCTTTTAAAAATTATAAGTTACATGTAGTTAACAAATTTTGAAAGAACAATTATAATAATAATTAAAATCATAATAAATTTATTGTGCGCGGATTGTATTAGCATATACATGTAAGCATAGTTAATGTGTCTGGCCAATTAAGTTTGTTTCCCGCCTGTAGTGTATGTATTTCACACATAAACAAGGCCACGTAATTATGTTTTCGCACATACAAGTGGTCAAGGCTCCAGCATATGGTGGATTTATAAATTAATTGCATGTTGATTTTGCTATTATATTTAAGCTGAGAAAATTAGCAGTTTGAAGCCACATCAATAATCAAGACGGTGACGACGTATTTGTTGTTTTGTTAATTATCAGCTTATTATAACTATTGTTTGAATATGCGTATATAAACACATTTTATTTTGTTCATATTATATAGTTAATATCGCTACTAATTACCGGATAATCCCATATATTCCAGGGATTTCAATAGACGCAGAATCCTGCGTTTTGACGCGAGCAAATTCAAAAAGACTCGTTTTTGACGCAACCCTTTTTTCTGCTGTGCGTCAATTTGACGCATCGAAAATTAGAAACGTGCGTCAGTCAGTTAACATATCGAGTTCCATGGTAATAAATCCCGCTGTGCTTCTCATTGAAATTAATGTATCAGAATTTGAAACTCTGTCTATAATCGCGAGAATACCCGGGCGTTGTTTATCTTATCTCATCTCTTCCAATACACATGTCACCGTCTAAATAGTGCGTGCGCACTAACTGGGTAATTAGCAGCCGTGATAACGTGATAATTGATTGACCATCCGATAATTGCAGACTTTTTTGCAGACTTTGTAGACGGCAAGGTTAAAGAAAGTCGGCAAATATAAAGAAAAAAACAAAATTGATCAAAGGTCTATTAATTACGTAGATCCACTTTTCAGTCCAGCGAGTTTTGTCAGTTTGTTTATCTACCGATAATTACGAGTAACACCCATATATCTTATATAAACTGGAAGTTAATTTTTTTTATACTAACAAGTCATAATACTACACATAAACATTTAGAAAACACATAACTTCGATTATATATAAATTATCCGAGTAGAATTAAATTTCTACGTCATGACTTTCGCCATTGTAAATCGCTGACGTATTGTAAATTAAATTATAACCCGCATTTAATTCAAAGTATGCAATCCAAATTACAAGTAATGGTGATTCAATAATGGAGAAAGCATTAACTGGATTTAACAAACATTTGATAAGGTTTGTTAAACCAGAAAACAAGAATGAAAATTTGGATTATTAAATTTAAACTACTACAGGTAAGGCATTCTTAAGTGTACATATTTCGGACACGTATTGTATTCGGATAAACAGTAATAGATATACTAGATGTTCCATGCATTTAGATTGTGTTTTGTTACAAAAGCTATCATAGGGATGATGATAATATAATGACGATAAATATGTGATGAAAAGGTGCTATCATATATCTTAAATTACTTAAATGTGTTAAAAGACTTAAATGTGTTATGATGAAGTAGATTTTAATGCGCATAAATTATTGTTTTTACAAATAAACATAGTAAAGTGATAGAAATAATAAAAGTTGTGAAATGAAAAACTTAATGTGGATATTGTTAGCACAAATTATTTATGTTTTGTCATTATCTTTGTGTACCATTAAAAAATGTTGTGTTATGTATCATGGTATTGTTATTTAATAAAGCAGTATAACTTTTTAAGATATTGTGTTACTCTTAGAGCATATGTTTATCAAAAAACATGAATAATACAAACAAAAACACAATAAACGCGCTTCGAAATTGACCCCAGCATTTTTCAATTTGACTCCTCAAAATTTCAGTCCAGGGGTCATTGACTCCTGGTTTTTAAAATCTATTGAAATCCCTGTATTCCAGTTTTGAAGCAAATGCTGGTAAATATTTACGATACACAAACATTCTCGATATTTTCTTTAGTATCAAATACATTTTGGCATTTGTTACTATTTATAGAGATGATGAAATAATGTCTAATCGGGGCGTTTTTTTTCCACTGAACACGCAATTTACGCCTGACGTGATGTTCATGTATTTATACAACACAAAAAACACCCAAACTTTCCAAACGACGTTCTACATGTTTGCAAAATTTTCGCGCGCTTTTTATGAAACAAAGGATATTTTAGCACTGTTTATTTGACACTAGAATTTGCAAAATGTCGCGTTAGCATTAATATTTGGAAGTGTGTTTCGGATTACAAATTTTATAATGATAATCGAACAAAACATTAACCGTTGCGCGTAATTAATTCTACGCTACACATACATGTATGTACATGTAGGTGGATATCTTTTCACTCGATCCGCCGCGTACGTATGCGGCAGATTTACTCCGTGAAAGTACGCGAGGTTAATACAGACTCGGCGTCGTTGCGCAGATCGATGCCGAGTGCCACGGCGATACGCCGCGTCAACACACGATTCGGCCGCCGCGTACTAATAATCTGGCCGTGGCATAGCCGCGGATTATGTTTGTGCCGCTTTGGCTGTACTGTAGCTCAGTAAACATATTGAAGTAGCTCACACAGTTAATTCCCATATATGATCTCAGAAACCGACTTGCTTAAAACAATTTAAAATAACGATATTTATTTTCATAAGAATTGCTAAACATAATGAGAACCAAACCAACATACCGTATACAGACGACACAATATATATAAATATATAAAAGTTTGCCAATTTAAATACAAACATATATTGGTTTATTTTCACAAAATTATCTTTCACTTTTCACGATTCCCAGAAAATGACTTGTACATGTTGCATGAAATCTAAATATAATACTAGAAATGGCGCGGCAGAGGCCGACGCGTATCCCCACGCCTAATGTTTGACCTAGGTGTGCCCCAGGGTTGGTAATGGGGCCATGCATAGTTGAGATTGACCGTTTTGTCATAAGAGAGGTTCAGTATCAATTTGAAGTGAATCGGTGTAGAAATGAAGAAATTATAGTAAAGGCAATTTTGGGTGGGTGTGGTCTATGTGGGCGGGGCGCCCCAGGGTTGGTTATGGGGCCATGCATAGTTGAGATTGACCCTAATGTCATAAGAGAAGTTCAGTATCAATTTGAAGTGAATCCGTGTAGAAATGAAAAAATTATAGTAAATGGAATTTTTTGGTGGGTGTGGCCTATGTGGGCGGGGCGCCCCAGGGTTGGGAATGGGGCCATGCATGGTTGAGATTGACCGTATTGTCATAAGAGAGGTCCAGTATCAATTTGAAGTGAATCGGTGTAGAAATAAAGAAGTAAATGTAAAATAACCTAAAATAAAAGCTGCGCCATGAGCGCATGATACGCCCGTCGTTCGCCAATGAAGTAGTAAGGTAATAAATAACCCTTTGAATCATTTTTTTACTTCAGTTTATTTGTATTTGAATACATGGTTTATTTTATAAGTACATGAGCATGGAAATCACGAAATTTTGACGAACAAAGTCCCATAACTCTGGAACGACAATTCAGAATTCCGTCAAAAACGAAAGGGGATCAGGGTTTATCAATATTAAGATTGTGTTGAAATTTGAAAAAAATCCATCGAAGGATATTTGAGCTACAGTAGGACATTCAATGAAATCACGAAATTTTGACGAACAAAGTCCCATAACTCTGGAACGACAATTCAGAATTCCGTCAAAAACGAAAGGGGATCAGGGTTTATCAATATTAAGATTGTGTTAAAATTTGAAGAAAATCTGTCAAAGGATATTTGACGTAGCGTACGACATTAACAGACGGACGGACGGACGGACGGACGGACGGACGGACGGACGGACGGACAGACGGACGCGGGGTATACCATAATACGTCCCGTCATAGACGGGCGTATAAAAAATCCATCGGGGGATATTTGAGCTACGGTAGGATACATGAACAACAATAACATTTAAGGTCACAGTGACCTTGACCTTAGAATGAATGACCTTGAAATGACCAGTGGTCATCTAAGTGTGCTTGCAAACCTTCATGTCAAGTTTGAAGACTCTATGTCCAAGCATACCAAAGTTATAACAATTTTAACATTTTAACATTTAAGGTCACAGTGACCTTGACCTTCAAATGAATGACATTGAAATGACCAGTGGTCATCTTCTAGTACTGGCCAATCTTTATTTCAAGTTTGAAGACTCTAGGTACAAGCATACCAAAGTTATAACATGAAATAAGAACTTTAACATTTTTACATTCAAGGTCACAGTGACCTTGACCTTCAAATGAATGACCTTGAAATGTCCAGGGGTTACTTACTAGTTCTGGCCAACCTTCATGTCAAGTTTCAAGACTCTAGGTCCAAGCATACCAAAGTTATAACAACTTTAACATTTTTACATTCAAGGTCACAGTGACCTTGACCTTCAAATGAATGACCTTGAAATGTCCAGTGGTTACTTACTAGTTCTGGCCAACCTTCATGTCAAGTTTCAAGACTCTAGGTCCAAGCATACCAAAGTTATAACAACTTTAACATTTTTATATAGCTACAGTAGGACATTCAATGAAATCACGAAATTTTGACGAACAAAGTCCCATAACTCTGGAACGACAATTCAGAATTCCGTCAAAAACGAAAGGGGATCAGGGTTTATCAATATTAAGATTGTGTTAAAATTTGAAGAAAATCTGTCAAAGGATATTTGACGTAGCGTACGACATTAACAGACGGACGGACGGACGGACGCGGGGTATACGTCCCGTCATAGACGGGCGTATAAAAATGAGTGATAATTTCTGACGCGGCCCCACCCCAACCGCTATAACTTTTGACCCAGGGGTCAGATCAAAATTCCAAATAGTGCAGGGACGCACATATGCTCATAGCTACCATGTGTGTAAGTTTCAAGGTTCTAGTGCTTTTAGTGTAGGAGGAGATAGTGGCCAGGACGGACGGACAGACAGACGGACGGACGGCGGAGATAACCACAATATCCCCACCTTTTTTTCAAAAAGCGTGGGGATAATAAGTTGTTTATTGGTCGTTGAAGAAGAATATGAACTGTACACGACACTTGTGTGCAGTCAGTATACAATACAATAATTGTTTCAATAATGAAGGAACTGAAACAGCGTAATGATTACAATACAGTGTGTTTGAATTATATTTCATTAAGAGGAAATGTCAATGCCAAGTATTTCGCAAGATACCCAGGTAATTTAGTTGAAATTCACAACGAAACTTTTAATGGAAAGTAAATTTATTGATATCAATTTTTTACCCGCTATGAAATGTTTATTTACAAATAGATACACCCACGCCAATTTTCACGCGCCAGGGCAGTGTTGGACACTAACTAATCTGAGTAAGGAGTCCAAGGACTCCTAACTTTTGAAATTTAGGAGTCCGGACAGATTTCAAGGAGTCCAACAATTAAGACACTTTTTATATCATATTTTCGGCTAATAAAACATGTCTATCCATGAAATTTTTCATTTGTATTGTATGTTTGTTTTCAGACCGAAGTTGTAAGTGACTGGTGTTCAATATTTGTTAAATCACATTGCAAAATATTTAACGCATTCCAGTAATATTTAAGTAAATAATTTACTTAATTATTGTAAGATTTCAACATATTCTATTTTCTTTTATGCATTATGATTGCTCGTTTAACCTAGACATTTGGGTTAAAAAACATTCTCGGAGCCGTCTGTTTTGTTAGTGTCATAGTAAATAAATCACATCGTAAGGGTGTAACAACCCTATATTTCTCATTGCTTTATATAATATTCTATATTATATTTCCAAGAACGTGGAAATTGGGAAACGCAATATTCTAATTTTATTTTAATTTCATCATTGGGTTTTTACACCATGAAAACATGTTTAGACAGTATTTTGCATGCAAAGCACAATTTCCACGAGGATTACACCCAGACCCTGTTGCCATCATCAATAAGTAACTCGCCACGATTTTATCGTGGAGGAGTACACGGAAGGCACCGATTAGTGTGGTTGGTATGACAATGCCTATAAACTGCAATAAACCACTGAAATCATCGATTGATAGTGACACGGGTCATTTACGCTCAAATGATTCACAGCCGGTCCGATTTTCAGTACCTTTGGGCCATACAACGTACAATGTGTACGTATTAAATAATAAAAATACAATTTGGGTATTGTGATGATTTTTACAGTAATGAGAAACTGTTTGGCGAAGCTAGTTTACTACAACAAAACTATCAGTGATAAAACGGCCACGATCGTTTCATAGTTTGCATGTTTTCCTATTACTACACGCACGGACAGTGACAGGGAACCAAAATGAATAATTTCGGATTCTTTTACATTCTGATATTGTGAAACAAATAAGGATATCAACTGATTTTTATAAATTCAAAGATGATCTTAAAGGACTCCCCTGACGCAAAACCAAGGAGTCCAAGTCTCATTTTAAGGAGTCTCGGACTCCCGGACTTCCGTTAAGTGTCAAACGCTGCAGGGCTCAACATTAACCGAAAAACCAACTTGCCCTGCCGGGCATGTACTTAGAAAATCTACTTGCCCTGAACGTAAAGCCACTTGCCCAAACATGAAATATCACATCAACTGTAAACCTCATATCTTTTGATAAAGATCAAAATGATACACCACAAAACCTTTTTTATTTTTGAACATTTAACAAAATGATTACAGCAATTAAAGTCTAATGTCTCGGTCACACTGTCACGAATCAGAGCTACGAACGAGCTACGAATACTTTTCGGCACAGTTTGTAGCTATCCTTACTGGACCGTGGCTCTCCGTACTTGATCCGTGATCAGTCGTAGTAGTTTTTGGATGTCCGTAGCGACTCTTGACAAATTTTGAACATGTTCAAAAAATTGCTACGAATTTATCGACCATAGTGTTTCCGTAGCAGTCCGTACTAAACCGTACTGATCCGTACTAGTTTGTAACGTCGTCCGTACCTTTTCGTAGGCCCAAAGATTTTCAAGGACTTCTACAGATTGATACGAAGAACTACTGAGCGGTACGGTTATGCTACGTATTAGCTACAATTATTCCACGGATATACAACTGAAAGCCACGGTTCTAGTACGTTGTACTACGGATATACAGGAATTTGCACGATCTTGTACGATGTACTTCATTTCAGCACGAAACAGTTCGGACATGTACAGTCCACTACAATAAATTGCTACTGAAATACATCATTGAAATTATGAAATACATTATTGAAATTAAAACAACCGTGCTTGCATTTGTTGAGTTAACAATCATGAACCGCCAGCAAATTGCGTTTGCAATAAATTTGTTACACTTGGATATTGATATGGCACAAAATGCAGAGGCCGTAGTCGAGCTGTTTGATCATATGCGCAGAGGTAATAATGATTACCGTTATGATCGACAGAAGAAAACGCTATGTAAAGTTGTCTTAATAATCGTTTACTGAAGAAGGCCTTTGGCCGAAATATTTAATAAAAGAGTAAATGTATGAAGTTTTAATAATTTCCTCCCTCTGGAGATCCAATACATAGAGGATTAAATATTGTATAACTAGTATAGCTTTGTGCTAAAAGTTACGTATTTAGAATATATTAGAATTTGAACTTACGAGTAAAACATTTTTTTTAATTTGCAGGTAAGTGTCTGCCTCATATGCCTTTTGAATCTTGCTCTAATTTTTACGTGATGTAATACTTGTTAAATTAATAGCCGACATAATAAAATACAAAATTAATCATACTTTCCTAAGCATAATCTATATTTCTACATCAATTACATACTTTATCAGATCAGAGAAGAAAAAGGAGGTGGTGGATAAGAGACTGGCTTTTAAGACGACCCGCTCTCGCCCAATACGATACTTTGATGGCCGAACTGATGGCTGAAGATCCGCTGGCATTTAGAAACTTCACCAGAATCGGGCCTGATATGTTCCATGAGCTATTACAGGTCGTTGGTCCCAGGATCACGAAGATACACACCTGGTTCAGACAGTCCATCAATCCAGATTTGAAGTTGGCAATTACCTTAAGGTTCTTGGCCACAGGGGGCAGTTACTGTACATTGATGCGCTGGGGGTGTTATCCAGACTCCAACTGAGCCTGAGGAGTGGAAGGCCATAGCCGATCAGTTCACGGCTAAATGGCAATTTCCACACGCCATTCGAGCTCTAGATGGAAAGCATGTAGCCATACAATGTCCCAAGAACGGTGGCTAAAACTATAAAGGTTACCATTATGTTGTGCTGATGGCCCTGGTGGACGATTACAAAATCTTATGGGTAAATATTGGATCGCAAGGAGGATGTTCCGACGCACAAATCTGGAATCAAAGCAACCTCAAGTTGGCAATCGAAAGGGGGTTGATTGGCATGCCAGAAGCAACACCTCTTCCAGGTGACGACAGACCTATAGGATCCTATATCATCATACATGATATGCATTTACCATGAGGACATTGCTCATGAAGCCATTCTCACGACGAGGCCTTGAGAAGGATGAGCGAATTTTAAACTATCGCTCTTCTAGAGCCAGGAGAGTTGTGGAAAATGCTTTTGGTATTTTCGCTCAGCGATTCCGATGCTTTATGTCTCTTCTGCCACAAAGACTCTTCCCCAGACATGGCTGATTCCATTATTTCTGTTACGCGCTGTTGCTGCTGCTTGCATGTTCTCTTCTATTGGAGGCATTTTGTGTATGACAATACAAGAGGTTGTGGGCGCGATGTTCAATTGTAGTTCGTTCCTACGTGTCCGTACCAGTCGCAATTCCCACTCCTTCGTAGCGGACCATTCTAGTTCGTACTTACCCGTACTAGACCGTAGCGGGTTAGATCGTACTGATTCGCGTAGCTTCGTACTTAATCGTACCAGACCGTAGCGGATTCGTACTTTGATCGTACCGATTTGTGGCGCTCCGTACTAAATCGCGTCGATCAGTTGCAGTCTGTCCATTTCCTTGTTCGCTTTCCAACATTTTGATGGTAGATTCGTCGAAATCCGTACTCACATCGTTGTGCTCCGTACTGAAATCGTAGCGGCCTACGAATTTTGACAATTTCATAGTCATTCGAAGCCGATTTAGTGGTAGCTCTTTCGTAGCTCTGATTTGTGACAGTGTGACCGAGGCATATTTAAAGTATATAAATTAAATGCTCTTTTTGCACTTTTCTGGGCAGACAACTAGATTATAAAATACATGTAACTTGTCTGGACCCAACTTTTACTTGCAAGGGGCAATAGGACAACCGTTAATGTTGAGCCCTGCGCGCTTTTTATCAGGACAAAGAAATTTATTTAATTCATTGGCATTATGTATTTGTGGCTAGAATTTGTAACCAAAAATCATGCGTATGCGGGATTATCAAGTTATGGATAAAGACGGAAGAAGTTGTATGTATGCAATTGAGACTGTTGAAACGTATGTATCGGGGAATCAAGAGACTCGGGAAAATTTGACTATTACATTACAACCAGTTATGAGTTCTCAATGGCTTCAAACTGTAAATTGCATTATCAAAAACGCAATTATCACTCCTCCAGGTGCGGTATCCTACAGCTAGGTGCGAACACAGTTTTGTTTTATACGCGGCATTTAAAAGGACAGAAAAAACCTGTCAGGGACATGGGTGTGAAATACATGTTAAAATTTTAAAATGGACACTCTTATATATGCTACCTATGCTAATAATCCCATATTGCTATAATCAATGTGAATATTATACATGTAACGTAGGAAAATCGTACTTCACCGCGTTCATGGTCATACATGGTGAAAAACCGCGGAAATTCTATTTATAGCATTCGCAGTGATCATGCTTGACCTAGCGTGATGCAACGCGCAAGATAGCGGTGATTTGTCACCCAAAATAAATAATGACCACCGCATGTCGGAGATTTAGGCAAAAATCATGGGTCGCGTAGTGTAAATGGCAATTTCCATGGTAACCCTGTCTTACCTGTGCCTGGTTTTCCTGCCATGGTTGTCTGTGGCTGTATAACTCTGCAAGATGACACCTTGCAACAGAGTCACAACTGGATTTTCTGGATTCCTGCACTGTGTATATACTTGAAATCCATTATATGGGGTCACTATTGCACACACTATATTTGTCAAGCACCACCATAACATCAGATTATTCACAGATACCAATAAATCCACATTAATCCACTTTATACTATTCTTATTTGAAGATTCTTGACAGTAAAACACAAACAATACTAATGATGTGCACACAACATTTAGAAGTGTAACTTAAATTTATCTCCACTTCCTTAGATTGTATTTTATTTTTGACTGGACTCCAGGTTTATCCTACATCACCTTGAAACCACAGTTTCTGCTGTGCCATTTTGATGGCATTTATTTATTAATATTTAATTGCGTGCTGAATGGAACAACTGAAGTAACTTTAGTTGTGATGGAACCAGGTTGCATGTAGCCTGCCTCTCTCTAGCCTACTGGTCTGTTACTCAGCTGATCTGGAATTAAACAATGATGAGCTATGTTAGAGGAAAGACATGGTCAAGATAACCTATATGTGTCAGCCTTCTACTTTAACTTGAACATTAACTACCTTGATATTGATAGAAAAATAACAAGAGATGTTTAAAACTGTGAACAATAACAGTTAACATAACTAATAATTTCCACTCTTTCACTGGTAAATGACTTCATTATTCTCACTCTTTCACTGGTAAATGACTTCATTATTTCCACTCTTTCACTGGTAAATGACTTCATTATTTCCACTATTTCACTGGTAAATGACATAATTATTTTTATGTCATTAAATTCTTATTCCACAGAAGCAATTTCCAGTTAAACTGTTTTTAAGTTCTAAATAAATTGTGGAAAAACCATCAAATAAAACAAGAAACCGTCGGAGACGGGTGATGCTCCCCAAAGGTTTCTTTGTCACAATATTGCACTTTATATTCAGATAAAAGGAAACGTCTTGAGGCGCATAACTTTGGACAAAATAAATGGTTTAGCAACTTAAAAATTTCAAAGGGCCATTACTCTCTAAATAAATCATCTAACCATAACCCACAAATAACATGCGCATCTCCTCAAGGTAGTTAAGCTTCCCACAAAGCTTCATTGAATTCCAGTCAGTAGTTGGTGAGAAATAGCCCGGACAAGAATTGCACTATATGTACAGTTTATAGAAAATTTAAAAGGGCCATAACCAGAGCTCCAGATAAGGTTTTGTGAAATTCTTAAATTACTACCAGATTTTCAAAAAGAATTCTTAACTCTGAAATTTTATTCTTAACGTTACTACCAAGTTTTGGCAAAATAATTTTTATTTTTTCGGAATGACCTAAAAATAAATAATAATGGTTATTTTCATGCAAAAAAAAATCAAAATAAACATACTAGCAACTTTATTTATACGAGTTCAACAGTGTCTTTTCAGTATTATACAGTTTGTTTTTTTTCCAATACCTTCATATGCCCAAACTGTGTTTAGATTGCATGCCTTAGATGAATTTTTACATATTTCACATTTAAAACGGGTCTCCCCTTCAATCTTTTTAACGATTAGCCAAGGGACTTGTCCCTTCCACTCGTTCAATGTTTTTTGTGTGTTTAAGTTTGGACCCGTCGTGTCGCGTTTGTGTTTAGCTTTTCCGACTGTGTCGGCAACTGAACATACAACATCGTATAAGATATTTTCTATAATGTCTTTCTAAACATTTAACTTCGGCTCACTTTGCGTACAATATGTTAAAAGCGTGTTTTGGACGCTTTGCAGTTTTTTAGGACGCTCTCTGGGCGCCGCCAATGTTTTTTGACAGATAGACTATATACGCCGCTTTTATTGGAAAAAATGCGCTTTGTTAAACAAACCCGATAACCATTCTAAATAAGCACCGCAAAGATCTTTAATACGCGAAAAGAACTCAATAAAAATCGATACGAACCGATTTAAAAATAATATTCATAACTTGATTTTGTAATTCTTAATGGTACGACAAGATTTTAAAATAAATACGTAACGGACTTGAAAATAATTCGTAATTACGAAAATACGACCCTTATCTGGAGCTCTGCCATAACTCTGTGAAAAATCATCCGACCATAACCGGCTGATACTATGCACATCTCCTGTTGGTAGTGAAGCTTCCCATAAAGTTTCATTGAATTCCCGTAATAAGTTGCTGAGAAATAGCTCAGACAAGAATTGCACTATATGTACAATGAAAAATTTCAAAGGGCCATAACTCTGTGAAAGATTATCCGACTAGAACCGGCTGATAATATGCATATCTCCTCTTGGTAGTGAAGCTTCCCATAAAGTTTCATTGAATTCCGGTCATTAGTTGCTGAGAAATAGCCCAGACAAGAATTGCACTATATGTACAATGGAAAATTTCAAAGAGCCATAACTCTGTGAAAAATCATCCGACCAGAACCCGCTTATAATATGCACATTTCCTCTTGGTAGTGAAGCTGCCCATAATGTTTCATTGAATTCCGGTCATTAGTTGCTGAGAAATAGCCCGGACAAGAATTGCACTATATGTACAGTTAATGGAAAATTTCAAAGGGCCATAACTCTGTGAAAGATTATCCGACTAGAACCGGCTGATAATATGCATATCTCCTCTTGGAAGTGAAGCTTCCCATAGTTTCATTGAATTCCGGTCATTAGTTGCTGAGAAATAGCCCGGACAAGAATTGCACTATATGTACAATGGAAAATTTCAAAGAGCCATAACTCTGTGAAATTAATCCGACCAAAACCCGCTCATAGCATGCACATCTCCTCTTGGTAGTGAAGCTGCCCATAAAGTTTCATTGAATTCCGGTCATTAGTTGCTGAAAAATAGCCCGGACAAAAATTGTGCACGGACAGACGGACACACGGAAACACGGACAGACGAAGCGGCGCCTATATGCTCCCCCCCAAAAATATTTGGGGGAAGCATAATAACAAGAGCTGTCAGAGGACAGCGCGCTCGACTTTTCAAGTGCTTGACAGTATAACTTAAGCCATCATGGGGAAATTGTTCATATTCAATAATTTATAAGACGATCTTTCAAAAATAAAAAAAGGAAAAAACAAGATGTGTTTGTGAAACACTATGTCCCCGTATATGACGTTTGACCATGAAGGATGACCTTGACCTTGACCCTTCACCACTCAAAATGTGCAGCTCCATAAGATACACATGCATGTCAAATATAAAATTGCTAGCTTTAATATTGCAGAAGTGACATTACATGAGCAATTTTGACCAATATATTTGACCTTGAAGGATGACCTTGACCTTTCACCACTCAAAATGTGCAGCTCCATGAGATACACATGCATGCCAAATATCAAGGTGCTATCTTGAATATTGAAATATTGCAAAAGTGTACATTAAATGAGCGATTTTTACCCATATATTTGACCTTTGACCTTAAAGGATGACCTTGACCTTTCACCACTCAAAATGTGCAGCTCCATGAGATACATATGCATGCCAAATATCAAGTTGCTATCTTTAATATTGCAAATGTTATTGCAAATGTTAAAGTTGGCGCAAACCAACAGACCAACCAACCAACAGACCAACAGACATGGCAAAAACAATATGTCCCCCACTACTATAGTGGGGGACATAAAAAAAAATTGGGGGGGGGGGGTAAAGAGATGGTAGGGGGGGTGGGGCTGAGAGGGGGATATAATGTTGGGTGTGGTAATTTATAAGATGATGTTTAAAACAAAAAAAATGGGGGGGGGGAGGTTGGGGGGGGGAGGCATTCTGGGTAGGGGCGTGGGGTATTGTTTGGGTGGAATCCATTGTGGTATTCAGGTAAGTGTTGTTTTGTCAAAGTAATAATAAAATGTGATCATAAATAAAGAAGTTATGGCAATTTAAGCAAAATGTTCAATTATCTAAGTGTAAAAGGGGCCATAATTATGTCAAAATGCTTGATACAGTGGTCTGCTCTTGTTTATAGGTTGGGGTCATGTTGGTAAAAAAGTATGCAACATATAAAAGCAATATGTCAAAGGATATAGGAAATATTTGGGGTAGTACGCAAACTTTAACATAGATTTATCAATAATATGCATATTCTATGTATAAAAGGGGCAATAATAATGACAAAATGCTTGATAGAGTTGTCTGCTCTTGTTTATAAGTTGGAGTGATGTTGGTAAACAAGTATGCAACATATAAAAGCATATGTCAAGGGACAAAGAAAATATTTGGGGTAGTACGCAAACTTTAACATTTGCTGCATATTCTAAGTGGAAAAGGGGCCATAATTATGACAAAATGCTTGATAGAGTTGTCTGCTCTTGTTTATAGGTTGGGGTCATGATGGTTAACAAGAATGCAAAATATGAAAGCAATATGTCAAGGGACATTGAAAATAGTTGGGGTAGTACGCAAACTTTTAACATTTGCTGCATATTCTAAGTGCTAAAGGGGCCATAATTATGACAAATGCTTGATGGAGTTGATGCTCTTGTTTATAGGTTGGGGTAATGTTGGTAAACAAGTATGCAAAAGATGAAAGCAATATGTCAAGGGACATTGAAAATAGTTGGGGTAGTACGCAAACTTTAACATTTGCTGCATATTCTAAGTGGAAAAGGGGCCATAATTATGACAAAATGCTTGATAGAGTTGTCTGCTCTTGTTTATAGGTTGGGGTCATGATGGTTAACAAGAATGCAAAATATGAAAGCAATATGTCAAGGGACATTGAAAATAGTTGGGGTAGTATGCAAACTTTTAACATTTGCTGCATATTCTAAGTGCTAAAGGGGCCATAATTATGACAAATGCTTGTTGGAGTTGATGCTCTTGTTTATAGGTTGGGGTAATGTTGGTAAACAAGTATGCAAAAGATGAAAGCAATATGTCAAGGGACATTGAAAATAGTTGGGGTAGTACGCAAACTTTAACATTTGCTGCATATTCTAAG
This sequence comes from Dreissena polymorpha, assembly GCF_020536995.1. NCBI lineage: Eukaryota > Metazoa > Mollusca > Bivalvia > Myida > Dreissenidae > Dreissena > Dreissena polymorpha. The sequence goes on along the minus strand of NC_068364.1, from coordinate 13,713,465 downwards.
TGGAAAAGGGGCCATAATTATGACAAAATGCTTGATAGAGTTGTCTGCTCTTGTTTATAGGTTGGGGTGATGTTGGTAAACAAGTATGCAAACAAGGGCAGTTTGTAAAACATGCATGCCCCCCATATGGGCTGTCCGTTGTAGTGGCAGCCATTGTGTGAATAGGTTTTTTGTCACTGTGACCTTGACCTTTGACCTAGTGACCTGAAAATCAATAGGGGTCATCTGCGAGTCATGATCAATGTACCTTTGAAGTGTCATGATCCTAGGCAAAAGCGTTCTTGAGTTATCATCCGAAAATCATTTTACTATATCGGGTCACCGTGACCTTGACCTTTGACCTTGTGACCTCAAAATCAATAGGGGTCATCTGCGAGTCATGATCAATCTACCTGTGAAGTTTCATGATCCTAGGCATATGCGTTCTTGAGTTATCATCCGAAAAACATTTTACTATTTCGGGTCACCGTGACCTTGACCTTTGACCTAGTGACCTCAAAATCAATAGGGGTCATCTGCGAGTCATGATCAATCTACCCATGAAGTTTCATGATCCTAGGCATATGCATTCTTGAGTTATCATCCGGAAACCATTTTACTATTTCAGGTCACCGTGACCTTGACCTTTGACCTAGTGACCTCAAAATCAATAGGGGTCATCTGCGAGTCATGATCAATCTCCCATGAAGTTTCATGATCCTAGGCGTATGCGTTCTTGAGTTATCATTCAAAAACCATTTTTCTATTTCGGGTCACCGTGACCTTGACCTTTGACCTAGTGACCTCAAAATCAATAGGGGTCATCTGCGAGTCATGATCAATGTACCTATGAAGTTTCATGATCCTAGGCCCAAGCGTTCTTGAGTTATCGTCTGACAACCACCTGGTGGACGGACCGACAGACCGACCGACCGATATGAGCAAAGCAATATACCCCCTCTTCTTCGAAGGGGGGCATAAATATGAAAGCAATATGTCAAGGGACAAAGAAAATATTTGGGGTAGTACGAAAACTTTAACATTTGCACGCTAACGCTAACGCAGACGCTAACCCTTACGCAGATGCCGACGCGAGGGTGAGTAGGATAGCTCCACTATATATATTTTATATATAATAGTTGAGCTAAAAATGTCTTGGTTTTGGGAGAGTAGGGATTTTTATCCACTGCTGATCAAGAGTGAGTTTCGCAGCCACAAATGAAAATATTATATTTTTCTGACCACCTGGGAAAAATGTATCACCTACCAAAAGTTTCATGTTGATATCTCAAATAATTTCTGAGATAAAGCTGTAAAAAGTTTTGTGACAGATGGAAGAATGGACTGACGGACAGACAAGCCCAATTCTATATCCCTCTGCCCTTGGCGGGGGATAACAAGAGGGCAATACGGGTTCTAAGAGTACTCACTTCTCTCACTTAGGTTCACTACTTTATTTTCCTATTTGGGTTTAATAGTAGATACAGCTCTCAGCTAGGTGCTCTACAGGCTGCTGATAACTCTACAGTACACTCCACGCGTTTTCCTCAAAAAACGCGCTAACGCCGCGTTTTTTTTCCTGCTAGCGAGTGTAAACGTGGAGTTTGTTAGGGAGGTTAAACGCGGCGTTCCGCCGAGTTCGCTATACCCGCGGCGTGTATTACTTTTGCCTAGTCGGTAAATGCAGACAATTTCCGTTCTTATCAGCGACCGCCGCGCAACACCGCGTTAGCAGTGTGCTACTGGGCATGCCAAAAAAAAGAAAAACATTGTCATTAAAAATTGTTTAAATACTGTGGCTTATAAAAATAGAGATAATTGTATAAACAATTCATATATGTTTTTATTCACAGGTACGTCGATAATATGAATGAATATATGACAGGTAAAGCGTTTTGACCAATTAATATTTAATTCATACCACATATAACACCAGAATAAATGTTCCATTTAATTTCCAAATGAGAATAATTGTTTGTAATCCGAAACACGCTTCCGATTTTTAATGTTAACACGACGTTTACAAATGCTTCCAATATACAGTCATCATATATTTCCCGACAAAAGCGCGCGAAAATATGATGCAATGTACAAGTTCAAGGTTTATGCGTGAAAAGCGTGTAAAGCGTGTGTGTATTGATTTTTTGATACAAACTTTGTAGTGCAGAGAACACTGAATTCTGTTGATTTCGGTTAACAGTTTCTTTGGTATTTTTTAACACAATTATATCGCGAATAATTTTATATTTCCTCCAAATTAATTTCAATTAAAATATCTTTATCGTTACGGTATTTTAGTATAGTAATTATTGAAACAGTTATTGTATTGTATACTGATTAAAGAGAACATCTGGACGGAACTGGATAAAGTGTTTGGCGTTATGTGTTGTTTAAACAAAATGGATTAACATGTGTGAATGTCACTCTGCCGATTTGGTCCATAATTACTGGTAAACATTGTTTTGAATGTCGACGCAACTAGAATACAACTGTGAATATTTAATGCAACATCAACTCAATAGTTACCACCTTTTTTTAACAATCAATGGAATAACCTACCTACAAAGATAAAATAAATGCATTAGTGAGCAGAGAATTGACTTTGTTTCGACAATTAAAACCATTCCTTTTTATGCATTGTTGAACGTGTTTACTAGAGTAAGTTATGCGTTCAGACAGGAAGCGGCTTTCCTTTGATAACGTCAAACTGTCAATTCACACATATTTCTGAGACTTTTAATAGGGTCCTCGGTCATTTGTTTACATGTTCAGTATAGAAAAAACACCTGCGTACATGAAAACTTTGAATTAAAATATCAAAATAAAAACAATGTTGCAAACTGTGATTATATTAATTAGTAAGTATGAGTTTAAAGACGACGATTTGTTTGTCATAAATCAACGAGTTTTCTATACAACTACTTCTACAACCACGTGGGGATCGATCTATCTTGGTTGTTATTTAATGGGATATTATATATACATATAAATAAATATATATATATACTTGTAATAAATGTAATTTTATGTGAAATCAGGAAGTCAAACAAAGTTAAATTGATCATAATCTCGTTAAACACGGAGTTTCGCCGCGTTGCCAACGCCGAGGGCCGCCGCGTCGGCTTATCAATTTTGCCGATCGTTCAACGCGGTGTCCAAAATCATGCAAACGCCGCGTATCGCGAAATTTCCTTAATCTCCGCGGCGTTACTGCACGCGGCGTATGGAGGGAAATTGGGGAAAACGCGTAGAGTGTACTGTCTGTTTACTAGCTTTATTCAGCTTTTAAAAATATAACATTTCACTTTCAATATTTCATTTTCACTATTTTTCTTTGGTAAAATTTCCTTATTTAGGCTTAAAATTCTCACAAGTATAATTACGCTAATTAAGGTTTATTGATGTATTTCACAATAATATATTGTACCTGTCTAATATCTGGATTTCATTCAGGTTTGTGCCCTGCAGAAGTGCAACCAATCACTGTTGTTGTTTAACTAATCACTACTGTAGTTTAACCTATCCTGTGTGTTGTGTAATCTCCTGGCTGTAGTAGGTGTAATCTAGCTGGAGACATGTACTGCCCTGCTACAGTTCTATAGATACTCAGCAAGTAGTGATCTGGTTTACATCACATCTGTCTGCAGCCTATGAACAAAAAACATTTCTGTTACAACATTGATTTACAGTTAATTTATTGTGTTCTGAAGAAGTACATAACATTATAAAACAAGAGATGTGTTTGTCAGAAAAACAATGCCCCCTACTGCGCCGCTTTGAAGCCATATATTTAAACTTTGACCTTCAAGAATGACTTTGACCTTTCACCACTCAAAATGTGCAGCTCCATGAGATACACATGCATGCCAAATATCAAGTTGCTATCTTCAATATTGCAAAAGTTATGGGCAATGTTAAAGTTTTCCGACAGACGCACAGACTGACAGACAGACGGACTGACGGACAGTTCAACTGCTATATGCCACCTCACCAGGGGCATAAAAAAATTAGGAATACTTTCTAACCTGCAACCAACAAAAAATCAACATGTTGACATTATCAATTACACTTATTAAATTTAAGACAGTCCATTTTCCTGGGAGAACCACTTCCACTAGAACCAGTGACATGCAAACTGATGTAAACACATTCAGAGTTGAAATTGAACTAGGGATCTCGGCAGGTCAAAATAAAATCAGGAAATCGATGACGTTTTGAAGCAAAGATAATCATTTTAACAGCTTTGACAGTACTCCATACAACACAGGTGTCTCCTACAAGTAAAATGAAAAAACCTACCAATTAAACAATTTGCATAACGTTCAAATTACCTGTTATCTGTTCACTAGTGATTTATCATCACAAAATCCCATAATAATTAAGAAAAGCATATATTTGTTGTTGTTTTTTACATTCGCCATCTGTTTGGCCTCTGATTATAACAGTTGTGAATAAATTAGTATATTCATATTGGTTTTGATGTGCATGATACCAAGTTTCATATACTACTCAAAATTTGCTAAGGATCACTTTTATTTTCACATTGTCTTCAAATGTGGAAAACATTCATTTTAAATTGTTATTTTGCAGTTTTGATATTAGAATGTGTGTTGTTGATGTTATTTTTATGTATTGATTTATAATTGATGCGTGTCGCTGGCTGAACCTAGGGGTGAACTTCAAATAACACATACTATAACAAGAGCACCGCCTTGCGGGTGCAGACCGCTCATCTATTTTTCTTTTTAAAGGTGAAGAGACCTATCTCAACACTTCAATCACAAAGGAGGGAGGGGTGGGGTGGAGAGGGGTGTATGGTGTGGGGGTGTGGTCATTTATTACATTATCTTCCAAAAATGCAAAAAAAAAATTTGCAGGGGGGGTTCTTGGATGGGATGGTTGGGGCGGTATTTCAAAAATAAAATAATAAAAATGAATATTTGTGTTTTTTAACCATGTTTAAAAGAAAAAATGGCGGGGGGGGGGGGGGGGTTGGTTCGTGGTGGGAGGGAGTGGTCATTTATTAGATGATCTTTAAAAAAAATAAAAAAATTAATGGGGGGGGGGGGATTCTGAGGGGGGGGGGGGGGGGCCTGGGGGATGGTTTTGGTGGAGTCTATTGTGGTATGTCAGGTAAGAGTTGTTTTGTCAAAGTATCAATCAAATCTAATCATAAATAAAGAAGTTATGGCAATTTTAGCAAAATTTAATAGTTTGACCTTGAGAGTCAAGGTCATTCAAAGGTCAAGGTAAAATTCAACTTGCCAGGTACAGTACCCTCATGATAGCATGAAAGTATTTGAAGTTTGAAAGCAATAGCCTTGATACTTTAGAAGTAAAGTGGATCTTAACACAAAATTTAACCATATATTCAAAGTTACTAAGTCAAAAAAGGGCCATAATTCTATCAAAATGACAACCAGAGTTATGCAACTTGTCCTGTACTGTCCCCTTATGACAGTTTGTGAGTGTCCCAAGTATGGAAGCAATATCTATGATACTTTAGGAGTAAAGTGAACCAAAGCACAAAACTTAACCAAATTTTCAATTTTCTAAGTATAAAAAGGGCACATAACTCTGTCAAAATGCCAGTCAGAGTTATATAACTTTGCCTGCACAGTCCCCTTATGATAGTTGGTAAGTGTTGCAAGTATGAAAGCAAAAGCTTTGATACTTAAAAAATAAAATGGACCTATAAACACAAAACTTAATCAAATTTTCAATTTTCTAAGTATAAAAAGGGCACAAAATTATGTCAAAATGCCAGTCAGAGTTACATAACTTTGCCTGCACAGTCCCCTTATAATAGTTAGTAAGTATTGCAAGTATGAAAGCAATAGCTTTGATACTTTAGGAATAAAATGGACCTAAACACAAAACTTAACACAATTTTCAATTTTTTAAGTATAAAAAGGGCACATAATTTAACAAAATTTTCAATTTTTTAAGTATAAAAAGGGCACATAATTCTGTCAAAATGCACGCCAGAGTTATCTTACTTTGCCTGCCCAGTCCCCTCATGATAGTAAGTAAGTGTACCAAGTTTGAATGCTATAGCTTTGATTCTTTATGAGAAAAGAGGACCTAAACACAAAACTTAACCGGAGGCCGACGCCAAGGTGATGACAATAGCTCATAATTTTTTTCAAAAAATAGTTGAGCTAAAAAGTGATCCTTAGCAAATTTTGAGTAGTATATTTATTTCATATGTACCTTTCATGAATTTGCATTACTTTGTGTATTTCTATTAAATTTACAAACTTTTAAAGGTGCAGAAATGAAGGATCAAGCATAATCCTGATAGACAGATGGCTAAACAGAGGAAGGGATTGACAGAAAGACAACAAAAGGCTCACACATAGCAATTTGTACACGCATTTTTATGATCCTGTCTAATGGAAATGTTCAGTAATTACAATTTTAAGTTTTGTTCTATTTTTAGTACTTGTAACTTGACCATTGAATTATGGCCAAAAAATGGTCATGTCTAATCCTCACATTGCCTCTTATAAGTGTAGTAAGTTTTATCCAATTATCTTACATACTTTTGCTTAATTGCAGGAGAGATAGACAGAATGAATGAGATAGACAAACAGACATGATAGACTGAGGGTAATTCAACCGTTTATCTGGTGAAACTGGTAGGGGACTAATTACTCCCCACTTGTTGGTAAATCAGGCGAAAACAATAAATACAATTGCATATCCATAATATTATGGTACAATGGAACGTGAAGAACTTCAAATGTGTGACCACAGAGAGAGAGAGAGAGAGAGAGAGAGAGAGAGAAAGAGAGAGAGAGAGAGAGAGAGAGAGAGAGAGAGAGAAGAGAGAGAGAGAGAGATGAGAGAGAGAGGAGAGAGAGGAGAGAGAGAGAGAGAGAGAGAGAGAGGGAGAGAGGGAGAGAGGGAGGGAGGGAGGGAGGGAGAGAGGGAGGGAGGGAGGGAGGGAGGGAGGGAGGGAGGGAGGGAGGGAGAGAGAGAGGAGAGAGAGAGAGAGAGAGAGAGAGAGAGAGATCCCTTGATTCATGTCAAGTATTAACAAGGGCTGTTTGTAAAACATGCATGACCCCAATATGGGCTGTCAGTTGTAATGGCAGCCATTGTGTGAATATGTTTTTGTCACTGTGACCTTGACCTTTGACCTAGTGACCTGAAAATCAATAGGGGTCATATGCCAGTCATGATCAGTGTACCTATGAAGTTTCATGATCCAAGGCCTAATAATTATTGAATTATCAGGAAACCATTTTACCGTTTTGAGTCACTGTGACCTTGACCTTTGACCTAGTGACCTGAAAATTAATAGGGGTCATCTGCCAGTCATGATAAATGTACCTATGAAGTTTCATGATCCTAGGTGTAAGCATTCTTGAGTTATCATCCGGAAACCATTTTACTATTTCGAGTCACTGTGACCTTGACCTTTGACCTAGTGACCTGAAAATCAATAGCAGGGTTTTCCCCAGGCCATTTAAGCGCCCCTTGCCGGGGCGCTTGAATTTCGAAATCAGAGTCCCCGGGGCGCTCGAAATTTTCCGACCTGTGTGTTTTATCAGTAACTGCAATTACCCATTCTGGCGATTATTTTAAAGTTTGCGAACGCCTGTCGTCTCAATCATCAATTTATTGCTAGGTTACGTAATTAAGGTATCGTCAGGGGGCCTATTAACCGGCTCAATCTAGCTGACAGTCGTTACGGAGTTTCCAGTTTAAATACACAGATGCGCTTCAATAGGCGTCTTTGTTTTATAGCCTAATCAAGCAACCAAACATCCATCAGCTTGTGTATTATAACATCCAAAATTTAGATAAGCGCGTGTCATCTGTCGAAACAATCATATTGTTAGTCACTAAGCACATCGAAGTAGATTACACAGTTAAATCCCAGAGATTATCTCGGAAACGAGACTTGATTGAAAACAATGAAAATAACGATATTTATTTGCATAAGATGAGCTAAAATAGAAATCAAAACCAAAAAAAACATACACAGACGACACAAAATATAATTGATTTAGACCTTTTAAAACAAACAAATAGTTAAAAAAAACACTTTCACTTTCCCGTGTTCAGAAAATGGCTTGTACATGTACATGTTGCGTGAACTCTAAATTTACATTCAGTTGTCGATTGGTCACTGTAATAGAACGAACAGAAACTATGCGCACACATCACGTCAGGTGTTTTACGAAAGTTCAGTGGGGATACCCCTGCCACAATCAATGTCCATATGCACTTAAATATGTTTTCAATTTATGATGCTTAATATTTAATTGATACTGCTTATATTTTGCAAACGTTCATCATCTATGTTATCATTTCTGTTGTAAGATTGTAATGCAGGTCTGCAGCCAACAAGACGGATGCTGTATGAAGACACCCGATGCTTATTATAGAATTTCCCGTGTTTATAATATTATTAGTGATGTCCGGTTAACCACCGTAAATAATATGTGTTTCTGTTATTATAATTATTATTTATGTCCATCGCTTCAATAAAGTTTGACAGTCACGTAATCGTTTATTTATAAACCCATTTGAAACCAAGACGCTATCTAGATGTTTCACACCCAAAATCTCACATTTGCATTCGCACCTTTGTGCACCCGTTTATACTTCTTATTGGCATGTTATTGACATGTTGTTGTTACATCAATAAACGACCAATAACAGGGGTCTGGAAGCTAGAAAACTCCTAATATCTCAACTGTAAAAACAAACGCAACGTGTCAAGTTGCGAGTCAATAACTGAACTTGTTATTATACAAATTTTGTTCTTTCATCTTTGTTGCACACATTACCGACACACACCGAACATAGTGAACGCGAGAAGTCAAACAAAAGACTTCTAAGAAGTTAGCATAATGTAAAAAAACCCAGTAACAACACATTTACTCAGATAACACAACGTTTCTTTAAATGTCCGATAATAGCGGGCACAGCATGCAAAGTTAAGTATCAGTGTGACAGAAACGTGAGCTTGGTGCTAAATCAGTCATTAATAGAACGTTCCCGATCGTTGCAACAGCTTGACTTTGTATCTTTGTTATCAAAGGGAAGCAACTGCTATAACGACAGTTTTCTAACTTAGTTGTTGTTAGCCTATCTTCGTCGTCTACCTAAAAAAGAGCTCAGAAAGGATGAAATGACAGTTTTAATATCGGGAAAATAATGAGTGTTAAATAACTTAGATGCTCTTAATTTGGATACAACTTTAAAAAAATGTAAACATTTATCCTAACCAATCACTTCATATCTGTTTTTCTTAGATTTATAACGCACCACAGAACGTCAATTGACACATTAATTTTTTTTTAAATCAACGTCGGGAGGGGATACTCCCGCACCCACCCCCCATCGGCCCCGGGGCGCCTGAAAAATTTTATGTGGAAGGCACTGATCAATAGGGGTCATCTGCCAGTCATGATCAATGTACCTATAAAGTTTCATGATCCTAGGCGTAAGCATTCTTGAGTTATCACCCCGAAACCATTTTACTGTTTCGAGTCACTGTGACCTTGACCTTTGACCTAGTGACCTGAAAATAAATAGGGGTCATCTGCCAGATTGTGACCTTGACCTTTGACCTAGTGACCTGAAAAGCAAAAGGGGTCGTCTGCCCGTCATGATCAATATTCCTATGAAGTTTCATGATCCTAGGTGTAAGCATTCTTGAGTTATCATCCGGAAACCATTTTACTGTTTCGAGTCACTGTGACCTTGACCTTTGACCTGAAAATCAAAAGGGGTCATCTGCCAGTCATGATCAATGTACCTATGAAGTTTCATGATCCTAGGCGTAAGCATTCTTGAGTTATCATCCGGAAACCATTTTACTATTTTGAGTCACTTTGACTTTGACCTTTGACCTAGTGACCAGAAAATCAATAGGGGTCATCTGCCAATCATGATCAATGTTCCTATGAAGTTTCATGATCCTAGGCCTAAGCGTTCTTGAGTTATCATCCGGAAACCATCTTGTGGACGGACCGATGGACCGGCCCAAGGACCGACCGACATGTGCAAAAGAATATACCCCCTCTTCTTCGCAGGGGGGCATAAATTTCAAAGTAATAAGAAGATAAAATATATCATTTGCATTGAAGTGGCCCTTGTCATGTGATTCTAACGAAGCTGCTGCTTCTGGTGTGTTTATACCTGTTAAGAAGTATTTTCTGTCCAGCAAATGTAGACTACTTCCAATTATACTGCTTATTATTATGCAATGCAAGTGTCATGTTTACATCTCAGAAAGTATTAAACCTTCACAAAGCCAGAATATAACAGATAAACCCAGACAACTAGAATATTTGTAGACTCTACAAAACCCTCCCTTTGATAATTCCGTAAAACAGTTTGACGAGTCGAAAAAATGTTTAGACAACATTATACATGTAAAGCACAATATCCCAGAGGATTACATTCCGTTTCCATCATCAGTCCAGGGCCCTCAATCTGTCAAATTCACGGCCGCATTCCCCCACCTGAAAAGTATACTTTTGGGGGGAAAAATTTCCCCCTAAATTTTTATTTTTATTTTTTTTTTTTTAATAGATAGATGTGTCTCATGATTATTATATCTCAATTCTATTTTAATTTAATCTTGTCAAACATACTTAATTAATTATGACAAAAGCAATGAATATAGTGCAAACATGTACAAATGTAATAATTAGAGAGTAAGTAAAAAATCCCCCAAAAAGGGAAACGCCGCGAAAATTCCCCCTCCTATGGGTAGCGACCTGCTTCCCCTAAAATGGATTGAGGGCCCTGCAGTCTCTTATGTTACTTGCCGCGATTTTATCGTAGGGAAGTACACCGTAGGATCAGATTAGTGTGGTTGGTATGACAAAGCGTGAAAACTGCAATAAACCAATGAAATCATCAATTGATAGTGGCACAGGACATTCACGCTCAACTGATTCATAGACGGTCCCATCGTCAGTACCTTGGGGCCATAAAACATACAGTGTGTAAACAATTTCAGGTTTTGTGATGTTTTTTATAGTAATGAGACGGTACTCTAGCGAAAATATCAGAGAGAAAGAAACGGCAACGATAGTGTTGATTTGGAGTATCATAGCTTGCATGTTCCCCTATTTTAACTATACGCTTGACAGGGAACCAAAATAAATTATTTCAGATTGTTTTGTTTTTGTAATTGTGTTCATGCAGAATGATTATTGGCATATTTTTTCGCATGCACAAAAGTTTGAACATTCTGATCTTGCGAAACGAATAAGGAAATCAAAGGATTTTTTTGAATTGAAAGACAATTTTAAAGGAGTCTGACGGACTCTCCTGACACAAAAACAAGGAGTCTGATTCTAATTTTAAGGAGTCTCAGACTCCTGAACTACCATTAGTGTCGAAAGCTGTCCTGTAGAAACAAACCTGTTTCTGTAGAAAACAGTTTTCATGAAACAATTTGATAGGTCTTTTTCCTACCCTCGCAACTAAACGGTACATCAATTTAGCTCATCGTAGGTCAAAGTGGTCTCTAGGTATCATGCGGGACGGATTTCATGTAACAAGCCCTGGTGACCTTGACTTTTGACCTGTTGAACTCAAAATCTATAGGTGCCTCACTATTCCACCAAGCAACCATCATAACAATTTGCATGATTGTAGGTCAAGGAGATGTCAAGATATCCTGATGACCTGATGACATCACAACGGATTTTTATCGAGTTTTCTTCCCAATTGAAAGCTGATATGTCAAACTTAAATTCTGTGCTCGAGATATAGTGCAGAAACAGACAGGTCTACAGACTGATATCAGCCCATCCTATCAACCAACAAACATTTACACAGCAATATAACACATATTATTCGAGGGGGGCATAATAAAATATGAGTGTTGGTGAAGAATGAATAAATAAAGTTTGAGACAAGGTGCATCATTAGCTGAACAATATGAACCACCATGGTCAATGGCAATAGAAAGAACGTGTGCTTCAAAATTGTCAGAACAAACAATTACAAGATCAATAATGTCTTATTTTGATTATATGCATCAAGAACTCAGTGCATCCATCAATACAGTGTGAGGTTTGAGTACATGTCAAACTGATATGCAAAACATGCCAAGAATGTAGTCACAGCAGATAACGGGACATGGACTGATAACCCCTCAATATCTAGACACCTGCATCACAGCAAACCAACACTAACTATACTTATGTATAACTGCTTCCTGTTGAACATATTGTTAAACTTCATAAACACTGTGAAAATAAAATAAAATCGAACAACAAATAACTTATAAATGATGCATGTGTACAACCATTCCTAGGAATAAAGTACAATAAAACTTCACTTAAAATTAACTGCATTTCATTGATATGTTAACGAAATAAATTTTTGGGTAGACCTCATCTCTTATCTCTGTACATATTTGTTAACAATAAGAACTGTTCATTAATTATATTGCAATCTAAACAAAAACTAGAGTTTGAAGTACATGGCTGAAGCACATTCCTGTTTTAAAGCTGCACCACGAAAAACAAAAATATTTTGTTAGTTTTATTTCACACAAGCTTATAAGGATCAATTACATAGGTATTTTAATTACATATAATGGAGGCTGGCCAGAATCTTTGTCAATTTAACCAGGTATATTTTCCAGCTGGGCACACTGGGATTGATTGCTGACATTTCTACCGACCCAGACTGGGCTACATGTTAGGAAGTATAAGGTTTCACATTCTAACCTCAAACAAGATGCTTTGTGCACAATGGCTAGGTTTACTGTGGCTTGTTAGCTGCAGGTGACTGCCTAAAGTGAGGTGACTTAGATGTTTACATTAATCATATCCAAAAATACACAAACAGTAGAACAAAAATGCAAAACTATATCTTGTCGAGGCACTTTGACACTTAATGAATGGGAAACAAATGCAGCTAATGTTGTTTGGAGTAATGTTGACTTCAAGTCCAGGTTGACAAATGATTGCTATGCCCTATACAATGTGTAATATGTAACCCTTAGGGACATGTTAGGTACACATCTACCACATTTGTTTTCTTTGAAGTTATTTCATTTTTTTAACTACAAAAAAATAACACAAAGGCAAAATGATTTGCATGGAGAGCATGCGCAACTCTTGACTTTTATCAAGTATAATTATTTTATTCATGTGTAGTGATTGTTAAGAATAATTTTCAATTTTTTCAAAAGACTGGTTCATTCTAATAAATGCGCCTGTTCATTTTGCAAAGGATTTGTGACCATTAGGTACTCAACTTATATATCTATTTAAACTACGTTCATGTATAACCGTAATTACTAAAAATTTTGACACTCTAAATTTTTGTACACCCCCAATTCGAGCCAAAATAATTATTTTTCGTGACTCTAAATTTTCTGACATACCGGTTTTCATCCATAAAATATTGAGACTAAATTTCTGGACAGTTTTTTTTATCTGCTATTTTACCAAACTTCTGCCCTATTGCACTGATCTGTGGACATATTTTACCAAACTTCTGCCCTAAATTGGTACATCCCGTGTATAAGAAAACATAGTGAATGCTGATAATCAGATGTCCAATGGACTTTCATCATTTGTAAAAAGGACGTACCAATGTCGTTTTTGGGTATAATTTACACCCCGACATCCATTAACGAATGGGCTGACCTACATGTAGACACAGCCAATGTCAATAAGTTTTCCAGAGGTGAGTTAATCTATTTGTGGTGTTTATGTTTGATTGTGAGAAATAGGGCAATTAACCAACAAATATTGAAAAATGAAATATTGTAAATATTATCAAAATATTTACATATTCCAAAATTATTTTTCATAAATAAACTGCATATTTACGTGCAATTTTATGTGATATATTGCGACTATATCTCTCCTTTCAATCATTTCAATTGTAATATATATTTGTATTAATATTTTGTTCATGCATGTTCAGCTTGCAAGAATTTGCAAACAAGAGGACCATAACTAGAGCTTTGTCACAGACGTGACGAATACCCCCACATGCCACATTGACACAGAATATTTTGCATGTTGTCTTCACATAAAACAGCAGACACCATGCTCAATGTTTAAAACGCACTAAGTGACCTCGTGACCTAGTTTTTGACCCAGCATGGCCCATGTTCGAACTTTACCTACTCATCATCTAGATACAACTTCTGACCACATGTGGTGAAGCTCGGATGAAAACTACATGTACTTGAATTAGAGAGCAGACACCATGCTGAATGTTGAAAACGCACTTAAGTGACCCCATGACCAGTTTTTGACCCTGCATGACTCATATTCAAACTTGACCTAGACATCATCTAGATACAACATCTGACCAAGTTTGGTGAAGATCGGATGAAACGACTTGAACTAGAGAGCAGACACTTAATACTTAAGACAGACAGCTAGACTCACACCGACCGACAGACAAGCTCACACCTATATACCTCCCTAAACTTTGTTTGTGGGGGTATAATGACCATAGGGCCACTATGGCCCTTAAAAGTGCTCACCTGAGTTCACAGACACTATGGTAACTGCTGAAGACTTGACCAGACTGTCTAGTTTTTGACAAGTTGACCCAGATTAAAACATAACCGTAATATTGTCAAGATAAATATTCTTACCAAAGTTCATCAAGAATAAGTCATAAATGTGGCCCTAGATGGGTAAGAAGTCTGTGTAAGACACAACCTGTCAGATGACCTTCTATTTAGATGCAGCTGATGTTTAGCAGTACAAATGTACATTGAAGCAAAAGCAAATCATCTGTCAGTTAAGGTGCTATGTTTCCCTTACAAATAAATTATTATACATTTGTTACCTTTAATAAACCGTATACTTGCATTTTGTTTCATGATGTAATGAGTGTCAAACGTTGATATTAGAGAATAAAATCATAAACATGACTTCCAATACATGTGTCCCACAGCATTTTTACAAGCATTATTTTCAGCATATAGAAACGGGTTTCAATACCAGTTATTTTTAGACAAGAAAAAAAAAGGGAAAACCAGACTTTTCAGAATATACATGTAATTATATATTGTCAACTGTTGTTTTAAGAAATGAGATAGCAGTTATTAATATGTTGTATGACCAATATTGGCCTATATACAAAAATTATATAAAAATTATTTTGATTCTACATGAACCATGATGCAAGCAATATTGATGCACTTATACTGCAACCTCTCTAGCCACCTGTGGAGTTACAATATACGTCATCAATTGTGAATTCAAGCACACAGTGTAAGATTAACTTGAGAATTAAAGCTGTGAATAACCATGGAAACCAGATTCTGTTTCAAGTCAAAAAATCCCCCATGCCATTTCAATTTGCTTTATCTTTTCTGGTGTATCAGATTTTAAATTTTCATGAAACAACTGGCCAAAAAATCTGTCTAAACTGGCATGCTACTGAATACATTATCACAAACCAAATGTTAAAATTCTGATTAATGTTTGTAACTGACCTACATTTACAAAAATCAACAAGTTGTTGCTTTTCTTTCACTAAATTTTGATACTGGTACTTAACTGTTGGAAGTTGAAATTACAGAAAAATATAATAGTTCATGACAAAAGCTTAACAACCTTTAGGTGTTAAAAAAGGAACATTAATATTTGTGTTTAGCTTGCTTAATAATTATTCCGTCTTGAAATTGTAATAATCTATAAATACGTGCCCTTTGTTCATTTTCTTAGAGACATTTTCAAAGTGCCACCCCATAATTATGCTTACAGCATAAATAAAGGTGTTGAAGTTTATTATTTCACATGGTATATTTTGCAACAAATAATGAATATGCTTAGTTTTCATAATGCAAATGCTGTTTATGCGATAGAATGGTGACAAATGAGTTTAATTACACTCTAAATTGTGTAAATACTATAAACAACAATGCCTCAAAGTCCATTCCAGCATTTTTTAAGTAGCAAAATATAGTAGTAATGGCAACTTTCTTTTGAGCAAGCATTTAGCTTCTGTAGGTTTTACTACCAGGTACTGGACTTGATCCAGATATTACTTTATCACTTCTTTGATCATTTTAGACATGAAAAAAAGTCAACAATTCTGTTAAGTTCTGAAGGAGAGATATTCTGTTAAGTGTGAATTGCAGAAAACGTCATTGTTTTGATTTTACAATTTGCTGTCATATTTCACATAAGCAAGACAAGGTATTGTAAGACACTAGTTAGACAATACTGTTATTTGATAAAGAGTTTAACCATCTTAATGTTGTTGATCCGATAAACATTTTTGAATTTCAAAACTTCGCAATACATTTTTTTCTCAATGTTGAAAAGCTTGACAAAAACTGACTTTTTTACTTAGGAAATAATAACTATTTTGGCTGAAAGCTTTCAAATTTATAACCATGTACATTAGCAAAAGTAATAGTTAACAAAACAAAATATGCACATAATTAAAGGTGTTTTTGAAATCTACATAAAAGCACGATTCACAATTTTGAATATTCAATTGACATTGTGGTTTACTCTAATGTCAAAATGAGGCTCAACATACTCGGGTTCAGTCTAATATGGAACGGGTACGTTTAAGTATACTTAAGAGTACCCAGTGTACATGTAAGAAGAAACAAAGCCGACAATGACCAATTAAGTGTTACTAAGCACTGATGTTGCATATGTTATATTCCAAGTTGGCAGACAACGGAAAAAAGAAATTAGCCCTTTTTTTGCTTGAAAATTTTTCTTCGCTTGCGAGCCACTTGCTGACATTTTGCAGCTGACTTTTTTGTTTACATAGACACCGGTGGCGTAGTGATAATGATACATTAACACCATTAAGCAGTTTTCGGTACATGTGGTATTTAGGTTAGAAACCACTAAAACAGCCTGCCCGTCTTGGTAGTAATTAAACGACATTTTATGAAATCCGCACAATAATTTTTTTCGTTTTTTTGTTTTTGAAGAAATGCGTAAGAAATTACTTAGTCAGCATGAGACCGTCATTGCATGTCAAAAACCGTAAGACTCACAGCGAAACCGTGAGACTTGACAGGTAGACGTTTCCAATTCTACACTCACGTATGCATGATTTTAGACGTCCTCCGATTGCGAACGTAACATTTGGTTCCTGAGCTTACATTATTATGTCCGCTTTCTTTTCTAAAGAATTGTGTTAATTTCTGTTGCTTCGACTTTCCATTTTTGTTCGCAGCATTTAATTTTCCCGGAATCTTCAACTCACTTTCTAAATCGGTCTTTCAAGTCGCATAGCGACCATAAAGGGAAGTTACTCTTGTCTACTTTTTTAGCCAATCAAAATCGTTGTTTCTTGGGAAATTAGTTTATAGTGGCTATGTCAATGCCATAACTCCGCCCATCTGATTAAATGACTGATCCCGGAAAAGCACGAGTTTAGAAAAACCCACTTATCACCCCGGTACAAACAACGCTGGTCTATTAAATCAACCAATGATAGCTTACTTTAAATAATAACGGTTGATACGGTGTGTGATTTTGAAAGGATTATAAATGGGTCATGTTTATTTGTACCAGCAGATTAGTGGGTTTTTCCAAAAAGTTGCTTTTTCTGGGATACATATACCGTACTGGTCGATTCGATAACGTGGAATCATAACATCTATAGCATAGGTCATTACACGGCACACTTCAGTGATTCAGTTATCACGTAAATCGCCAAGTAACCCAAATATTCGAAAAGTCTTGTCACAGTGTAAAGCGTGACCAATTAAGACATCAGCCATGTGGATTATCGACCTAGGCGGTCGTCATTATCCCCTGGGGCCTTTTCGGTAAGGGTGTTATCTGTGTAATCTTAGCAATGTTTCTGGCGATTTATACGGCCTGAAAACAGGCATTTAATTAGAGTGTGCATTTGTAAAGCATAGGGTCTTTTTTTTCAATCGCCAATTTCATGAAAATCTTATTTTTAATTGCAAGTAAGGAATTGTAATCGCCAATGGCGATTTAGACGATCGGTAACGCTAACGTAGGGCATATTCATTGTCAAGTCTCCCGCCCGAAATCTGTTTAATCGGTAATATTAGCAACATAAACTATTTTCTGGCATAAATAAACACAAACAGATCACACATATATATATATATATATATATATATCACTTATGCGCAAATGAAAACAACTTACATGATGTGGTGTGCTCGCATAATAATGATATTAATCCAAAGTTTCATACACATCAACGGTTCATGAAAATGTGTAAGTTTTTGCAATGGAAAACGACGAGAATTCAGAAAATTCCAATTTTGAAAATATGCTATTGATTATCTCCAGAATCCCCCAACGAGATAGATCTGGTGTCTAATCAACCAATCGTAATACACTGAATTTCTACGCAACCTCCGTAAGATAGATTGAATCATTTATTCAAACTTCGACTCTCGCTTTGATAATGTTTTTTTATAAACTTTTTGTTTTGAGCATTTATCCACAAACAACACGCAAATTGATATCGATGGTAACAGGTATTGTCTTTGTTACGCTGTTTAAGGTTGAATGTTGATTGAATTAGAATTTATAGACAAACTTGAGACTTATTATTTTGACATTGAATTTGGTTAATCAGTAAGAACGAAGAGCTATACATATGTACCTATAAAAGCTCAGAGCATTCAAGAAGAACTATCCCAAAAAGTTAATTGAAATGGTGCAAAAACACCTGTATTATTGCTTAGTTGCCGGCTACTTTGAAAATAATTAAAGGGATTCTCTTTTTTTTTCTGGAGAACAATGATCGGATCATATTAATAGCTGAAGAAAATTCTGAAAAGATGTTAAATAGTTCTGCAAAGACCTACTTTCCAGTCAGAAATGTAAAAGAAACACTTTAAGTTTAAGGTATGGAAGCCATAACCAATTAACAAACAGATCATGTCATTTTAAATTGCAGTCCTTTGAAACTTGAGCAAACATAACAATCATGTGTTTTACTGTCATTACTGTTTAATCCATCAGTAATCAACCGGAAACATATTTATATAAATATCCATTCCATCTATTTTACGCCAGTAATAAAAAGTGGGTCATTCTTTCATTTTTTGACATAAAATATTCACACACATTGAACAACGGGTCAACTGTGGTAAATATCAGTTCTTGTGTTATTATTAAGTTAAGTCATCTGATAACGAACATGAATTATCATAAGCAGAACATGAAAATTACGAAAACTACCAAAATACCTGGATGCTCGTTAGAACACTAGTCGAAACTCACTTTAAATCACTCTAAATTACTTTCCAAACTTATTAGAAGAATCCATTTTGGTGACGTCATATAAACAGGTGCCCCAATTTACTCTGAACGAATTACTCAAGTTGTGTAAAGATATTTGTTGCTGCAGTAGCCTCCCCTGTTGTAAAATTTAGCTTAGTGTACTCGACAACGACATCACTCTAGAGCGAAACCGAAAATTGTTACATTATACAGACATTACTGATTACTCTACGTTGCCCCACACTCTCGTCCTGCCACTCTGGCCAACCAAAAAGTGAAACTATTTTTACATTTGATATATTTCACAAACATGAAGTCGAAATGACATGTTTTAGAGTAAGAACGTCATTGTAATAAGCAGACGATAAGAAATACTCGCCAGTCTCGTCAAAGATTTCAGAGGCCTTTGGTCTCGTTTGTCTTTCTATCCTGCCCCTTTTCAGCAGCATCGTTGACCTTTAATAACAACAGAACAGAACAGAATAGTTTATTTGACTAAAGCACGTAAATCTGACCGTCTTTATCATACATTTACAATACCAACATTCGCAATTTCGTTTAAATACTATATATTTCCTTAACTAGTGTCTTGATTTTATAGATCAATCATGGTAAACAACGAGCATAGACGACATTATATAGAGGATATGTGTTCATGTCAGTATAAGATCGTTTGTTATTTCACGAGTGATCATAGAAAATATAATTTCACGAGTGGCGCAGCCACGAGTGAAAATATTATTTTTCTATAATCACGAGTGAAATAACAAACGATCTAACACTGACATGAACACATTTTCTGTTTCTTTTATGCCCCTTTTTCAAGAAAATAATTAACAGCTGAAAAGTTACCCTTTCTCGGAGTTTCTCCCGTGGCGTGCCTCAATACATTGATATGACGTCATTTTGTTGACGAAATGACATCATTTTGTTGACGAAAATACGTCATTATTCCAGGAAATTTCTTCAGTTAAACTATTTTACAATGTAAATAAACGGTAAAAAAAGCATTAAACTAAAAGAAAACGTGTTGGATTCGGTGGAATATCGATTTTGTTTCACTCGTGATCATAGAAAAATATAAACAAGGATATAAACAAGGGAAGTACATCTTGATGTGATAATCTAAAAAAAGAAAAAGAAATTCCGAAAATGTGTTCTTTTCATTGATGAAAAGAACAATTGTGTTATTTTCACTGCTATTATTCCACTGCAGAAATGTCATATTTTATCATTAGGTATAACAGAAAAAGTATTATTTTTCAAACCGATAAAACTTTGAAGAATAAAACAAGTATACATTTCGAAAGAATCTGTACCAGAAAATACCACAGGTGGAAGTAACGTGCCCTGGATAGTGTATGGGCCCAGGAGCCCAATATATTCAAATATATATATATAATCGTGTTTTAAAACTTTTATGAGAGGAAAATTGACAAAGAGACATGACAAAAATCGCAATCCTCTGATATTAGAATCATAACAAGTCATTAACTATAATTAATCATATAGATCTACCTGTCTTCGCGGGCCGCTAAAATGTCCAAAATAGCTTTAATTCAAAGCATCCATTGGTTCTTATGGGCAATTGGACAACCTTTCAAAAAAATATTACTTCAAAGAAATCTGTCCAGCCGTTTACTCACAATCGGCCGATAACCAAGCAATATTGCGAGCCCGTTTGTCCATGAGAATTGATTTTGGACAGACTTTCGAAAAGTAATTTTAGTTTTCTCCCCTTAATCGATAGCTCGCGTCCTATTCCTTTAAAACAACGAGGCATGTTATGATTCCAATATCAGAGGGTGGTTTTTTCATGGTTCAATTTTTCTCTCTGCTGGGACGATGATACAAAGATCCTTCCCCATTGAGGTCTGTTGTCGACTGCTGGGACGACGATACAGAGATCCCCCCCCCCCCATTCAGGTCTGTTGTGGACTGCTGGGAGTAGCTGATAAAAAGATCTTCCCCCATTCATGTCTGTTGTCGACTGCTGGGACGACGATACAGCGATCGCCCCATTCAGGTGTGTTGTGGACTGCTGGGAGTAGCTGATACAAAGATCTTCCCCCATTCAGGTCTGTTGTCGACTGCTGGGACGACGATACAGAGATCCCCTCATTCAGGTATGTTGTGGACTGCTGGGAGTAGCTGATACAAAGTTCTTCCCCCATTCAGGTCTGTTGTGGACTGCTGGAACGATGATACAGAGATCCTCCCCCATTCAATGGCAATGCTCATTCAGACATAAGCTGTACTGGTGCTATTCTTGGACAGGGTGCTCCCGAGTTCTTGAAGCTGGTCACTTATTCCAGCTTCTTGCTGTTCATAGTGACGTCTGCACCAGTGTTATTTAAAACAATGTCATTCTTCCGCGGTTCATATCATAATGTATGCTGTTTGGACACGTGTGCTCGAGAAACCACCTACAGATCGTTCTCCTCGTTCCCTTTCTCTATCACCCGCCCGCTTAACCCCAATCTATTTACCCAAACTTTCAAATAAGGTCACATCAAACTGATAAGAGTCCGGTTTTGCAACACCTAAACATAGAAAAAATAAATTAAGTTGACAAAAGGAAAGCACTATATACTTAGTTATTTGTAAAAATTAATGTCCGTGTGCACAGCGTTGAAGTATGACTTTACTCTATGTAAAATATGAGTACAGATAACATACACATTCTACATACAACTAATTTTCGTCCTTTATTTAGTTAGGCTTCTGGTATAAGATGATATATTAAGTTTGCATCGAGTAGCTCATCTAATGGGGGTATTCCACTACGACCCGATTCCCCACGACATTCGTAGCATAATCGGCGAAGGTCCTAACTCATCCGTAGCTAGTCGTGGGCCGGTCGTAAGTGATACCTGCAACTTGTGAGCTTGCGAAAAATTGTGGCCAGATTTTAAACGTGTTTAACATTTTGCCAGGACCTCCAAGACTGAATTTAATCGCAGATGACTCGTAACAGCGTCGTAGTGCGTTCTTTGGCGTCGTAATGGAATCGTAGGTAATTCGTGACTCAATCGGGAATCGGGGATCACGTGATCTGTCTACGAATCAGCTACGACTTTGTCAAGACTCTCACGAGTTCACCCCTAGTGACTTGCGAGCCCGCTAAGATTCTCGCGATTAAGTTACGAAACAGTTACGATTTTCGGAGAATGGGTGTGGTATATAAACAGAGCTTCTCGTGTTTTTTTTCAGTCATTCAGTTAATAAGGCTTTGTATGAATGACAGGTACTTTGTTTATGATCAAGCTCTAGTGCAAATACTACATCTGCTCTTCGTCGAACTTCCATTTTTTATTTGGCGCCAAAAATGAACGGAGGCCATCTTACACGTGTACATGTACACAGAAGAATGTAGGTCACATTGTAAAGAATGATTAATATCAATAGATATTGGCGCCTAATTCATGGGTGCGTTCGGCGAGATCCTAGCTCAGTCGTGACCGATCTGCATCGTTCGTAGTACAGTCGCAGTACATTCTTACACATCGTAGTGAAGTCGCGACCCTATTCGCAAGACTTCAACCGAACCCCACGATTCGTCGTAACTCAATCGTACCAGTGTTGTAACTGAATCGTAGACTGTCATGAGTCTTCCCGATTCAATAAATGTGATAAATCGGAGCGAATCGTGGGCTAGTTTTCGTAGAGGAATAGGGCAATAATGTTATAGGCATAAAGGTACTGAAGCCAAAATTGTTTGCTTTTTCATATTATTAAAGATATATGTCACAATAACGTAGCTAGTTGACATGAATGTAAACCGTATATTGAAAAACTGGAATCGTAGTTGTTGTGTACTTGAAAACACAAATATTACATAGATGTCTAGTTTATTAGTCCCAAACCTATATCATTTACAAACTGACAGGGTTCATAGCATAAAGAGGTTAAGGTGTACGTGACATGAATTCTTTTTGGTAAAATTACAAGCGCCTCGTTCTTAACCGCGTTCTTTTAGAATTGTGAATGTTTAATTATTCAAACACGTTAAATATCGAGTTTTTATGTAGAACTTATATCATACAGTTTAAGCATAATATTGTCTACCAAACATATCACATCAGCATCTCAAACTTGTATTGCAGTCTACTCTCGTTATCTCGACATCGGATATCTCGATTTTCTCCATATGTCGAAGTAAGCTCAATGTCCCAATTTTTTTCCTTCTTGATCTATAGTAATAAACATCGCATATCTCGATTTTCGTTATGTCGAATAAATCGATATCTCGATATAAAAATTTGTCCCGAGTCCCGATTTTACATGTATTTACTGTGGTTTATCTCGAAGTGCGAATAACTGTCCCAGTGTTGGCAAAGGTGAGAATTTTTTTCTCTGATACTTCACCGTCCCGCTTCGCCCGGCTGCTCCCGATTCTGTGCGGTAGATAATTGATCCGTTAATTTCAGTAATGATCACACGTGAGTAATGTCGTTAGCCATTAGCACTTGAGTAAGGCCTGTCACTTTAACTGCAGTTAAATGCAATTAATACACACCCTGCCGAAAGGCCGAAAGACTAATTGTTTTTACAAACAACATTCCAAAATGCATTGAGTTATATTTGTGTGTATATAACCGTCGCAAAGTTGCAAAACTACAAAATGTACATGTACAGTTCAGTATTACGGAACGTGATTAACGCATGTTCAGATGACTTAGTTCTTGTATCAGATAATGATTTAATTTCTCATTGTGGAGTCTTTGATTCATCAATTAGTGACCATTGTATTGTTTATTGTACACGCAAGAAATTAAATATGTCAATTGGTAAACATTACAATGTACACACCAGATCATTGAAAAACTACAGTAAAGAAAACTTTGAACAATGTCTTTTATCTACAGACTGGAGTAGTGTCTTACTAAGTGACAATGTCTCTGTAGCTTGGGATAATTTTAAAAGTACATTTTTATCTGTTCTTGGTGGCATTGCACCTGTAAAAGAAGTTAGATTTTAACAACGCACTCAGCCTTGGATTACTCCTGATATTTTAAATAGTATCCAGGCAAGAGACAAAGCTTTTCATGTAAATAAGATAAATAGAATGGAAGAAAGTTTTAATAATTTTAATGAGTTGAGAAATAAAGCTCAGTCACTTATCTGTAAGGCCAAGAAACATTATTTTTCAGATAAACTGGAACAGTATAAAAACAATTCTAAATCTCTCTGGGACACACTTAAGAAGTTAGGTCTTCCCACTAAAAAAGGGAACTCTTCATCAAGTAGCATAGGGCTTCAGATTGATGGGCAAATTTCCTTTGACAAATTTACAGTAGCTGAAAAATTTAACTCATTTTATACAACAGTTGCTTCTATACTTGTTGAATAACTTCCAAAAAGTTTTGATAAATATGGCAAGAATTTTGTAAGTAATTACTACGCTACTAAAGGTGTTGTGCCAAACAGTTTTTCTTTTTCCATTGTGTCTGAAAATACAATTTTAAAGCATACACATAAATTAAGTGCTAATAAGGCCTCAGGTTTGGATGGCATTCCTGCTAGATTTGTTAGGGATAGTGCTTCTTTCATATCTTGTCCCCTTGCTCATATTGTTAACTTGTCAATCATACAGGGTTCTGTTCCTGATGACCTCAAGTCAGCGAGAGTTATTCCCCTCTATAAGAAAAGTGTTAAGACTGAGGTTGAAAACTACAGACCGGTTTCGATCTTAAGTATCATCTCAAAGATCCTTGAAAGAGTAATTTATGACCAAGTTGAAGGTTACTTGAATGACAAAAAGCTTCTGTATAGCTATCAATCAGGATTTAGGCGTGGCTATTCTACAGACACCTTCCTTACCCATATATCTGATTATATTCGTTTTAAGATGGATGAAGGTAAGATGGTTGGTATGATATTGTTAGACCTACAGAAGGCCTTCGATACCGTCAATCATAGTATTTTAATCATGAAACTTGAGGCTATTGGTCTCCATAGTGAAGCAGTCAGGTGGTTTACCTCCTATCTCTCCGATCGCCATCAGGTTGTTGACGTATCAGGTACTATGTCCTCCGAGGCCTCCATCTCATGTGGTGTTCCTCAGGGCTCCATTTTAGGTCCCCTTTTATTTTTAATTTATGTGAATGATTTGGCCGCTGTGGTAAGAAATAAAATTTTACTTTATGCTGATGATACTGGCATCCTGGTAGCTTGTAAACACATTTCAGAAATTGAATCCATTCTTTCTAGCGATCTCGAACTTATAAGTGAGTGGTTAGTGGACAATAAACTTTCCCTACATCTTGGTAAAACAGAATCTATATTGTTTGGCTCAAAGCCCAAACTAAGGTCAAATTCTCAGTTAAATGTCTCTTGCAATGATGTGTCAATTACTCCATCAAGTTCTGTTAAGTACCTAGGTGCTGTATTGGACCAGTTCCTGTCTGGTAAAACCATTGCTAGATCAATTATTACAAAGGCAAACTCAAGGTTAAAGTTCCTATACAGAAATAGTAAGATCTTAACATTGCACACCAGAAAACTCCTTGTCATGTCTCTTATACAGTGCCACTTTGACTATGCCTGCTCTTTTTGGTACCCTGGTCTTATTCAGTCACTTAAAAATAGGCTTCAAACTACACAAAACAAGATTATTAGGTTTGTTCTGAATATGGATAACAGATCACATGTTGGTCAAGAACAGTTTTCACATTTAGGTTGGCTGCCTGTTTCAAAAAGAGTAGAACAGATCATACTTTGTCATGTACATAAGATTAAAAATGGCCTTGCACCAGAGTATATGGGTGAGAATTTTAAGCTAGTGTCTGGCGTACATAATCGTTGTACTAGGTCTAATATGGTAGCTCAGCCAGAATCTGATCATTTTGCTGAAAATTTTATATTTGAAGACTCTGGTCGTTTTTCCAAACCAAGAGTAGGAAGTTTTGGTTCTAAAACATTTACATATAATGGTATCTGCTTATGGAACAATCTTTCTCAAAACATCAGGGATGTACCTAAACCTAACAATTTCAAGGGTGCCACCAAGAAACAGTTTTTAGAGTCTTTATAGCTTTTTATAGTATAATTTTTATTATGAATTTTATGTTCTGTTAAAATACTGTGATACATTTTTAAGTCTTATGATCAATAAGATGCAAGGATCTCGTAATTATTCTTTAACTTATAGTATGCTACAAAGTGTGTTTATTAACTACCTATGCAGTGTGTAACTTTCTTATGCAACTTCTGTGATAATAACGAACATGTGATTATATTTATTCATTCTTAATCAGTAATATACTTTATTAAACAGTACATATTTGATACATATACATTATTAAAATCTAATACATGACTGTTTCATGGTTACTGCCACCAATAACAAGGACCACAATGGAAATAAGTAAAAATCATTTTTCTCTCTTTTGTGTTATCCTTGGTATTGTGTGTGCATTCCATGGTTTGCTTTGTATATTGCTGTGATAATATATTTTATATTGTATGCATTATGTAGTAACTATGTAATGTTCATATGTTTACCAAATAAAATCAATCAATCAATCAATCAGATGGACAACCCTCGTCGTTATTGAACGTCAATTGCATCATAACTTTAAATAGCAACTTTACCGGATGTTTACTCGACAGTTTAGAAAAATGATAACCGCATGTGTTCATGCAATTTTGTAACACTTAAAAAGTCATTTTAAGCATTTAAATAGCAACTTTAATCGTGCCTCGTAAAAACGCGTATATATCAGGTAATAGATAGGGTAGTAGAGAGTATTATGCCACACGGTGACGGCTTTAGTTAGACCACTTAGCAGGTATAAAGATGTTAAAAATAAGGTATATTTTCGTCTCATTTTTTCTTTGAAAACGCCAAATCGGATATCTCGAACTCTCGTTATCTCGATATTTTTTTCTTGTTCCCGCCGATTTCGAGATAACGAGAGTAGTATGTAATTACTACTAAATAAGTAAAAGGTAGTGTCACTCCATATTTTTATCGTCGAGAAAACGGTGAACAATACCAGCTCCTTGACGAAACAGGTGTCACAGATCTTTCATCTTCTCCGCTTCCGTCTGTTTCGTCGTTCTCCGTTGTTTTCTGCGGTTTATTGCTTTGAATATTATTTGCACAGCATAGTTCACTCATATTTGTTGAGTATTTAGTTGTGTTTATGTGTTGTTTGTGATTAATAATGCGCTAATTGTCTTAAAAAATAAATACGTGCCACGACATAGAGGCATATTTAGGATGTATTTGTTTACAGAGAAACAAGTGAAGATATACTAGTACATATTTTTTATTTACACATAAATCAAACTTCATATTCTATCGCAACCACTCATAAAACGGAGTTCCTGATGATTTTATGCTTTAAGCGTGTTTTCTATTTTAGTGTTATCCGAAAATCTGATAAAAAACTTTATTATGAACGAGGTAATTTACCAACGGTTTTGAACAATCCGTCATCACATCTTTTACTGAAAAAGGAAAACACTGGTCATTTTCTTTCGTTCAAGCGGTTTCGAAAATGCATGCAAACTGGTAAGAAACATGTTTCGCATAAACACAACATTATTGACGTACACGGTAGACATTAAAAGATAGAACGTTTGTGTATGAGAGTATGGTAAACAAAATTTGAAAATTCCTCAAAATGACTGAAAACGCATTGTAGAAGAGTCTCGGACCTGAACATTTCTATTCTGGCACAAGCCTGCGTGTACCCATACGTGTCTGATATGATATGGAAAGTGGCAAGGAGGGCACAAGTCGGCGTGTACCCAGACATGTCTGATCTGATGGATAGGGGGGGGGGGGGGGGGGCACATGTATCCAGACGTGTATGTTCTGATGGATAGGGGGGACCCAAGTCTGCGTGTTCCCAGACGTGACTGTTATGATGGATAGGGGGGAGGGACACAAGTCTGCGTGTTCCCAGACGTGACTTTTATGATGGATAAGGGGAAGGTACACAAGTCTGCGTGTACCGCTACGTGTCTGTTCTGATAGATGGGAGGGGGCACAAGTCTCCGTGTACCCAGACGTGTCTGCAATGATGGATATGGGGGACAAATGTCTGCGTGTACCCTGACGTGTCTGAAATGATGGATAGGGGGGGGGACACATGTCTGCGTGTACCCTGACGTGTCTGTTCTGATGGATAGGGGGGGGGGTACAAGTCGGCGTGAACCCAAACGTGTCTAATCGGATGGATATGGGGGCGGGCAAACGTCGGCGTGTACCCAGATATGTCTCTTCTGATGGATAGAGCGGGGGGCACAAGTCGGCGTGTACCCAGACGTGTCGGAAATGATGGATAGGGGGGGGGGGGACACAAGTCGGCGTGTACCTAGACGTGTCGGAAATGATGGGTAGGGGGTGGACACAAGTCTGCGTGTACCCAGACATGTCTGTTCTGATGGATAGGGGGGGGGGGTACAAGTCGGCTGAACTCAAATGTGTCTAATCTGATGGATATGGGGGGGGGGGGGACGTAGGCGTGTACCCAGATATGTCTCTTCTGATGGATAGAGCGGGGGGCACAAGTCGGCGTGTACCCAGACGTGTCTGTTCTTAAAGATGGGGGGGGGTGTGGGGCGGGCACAAGTTGGCTTGTACCCTGACATGTCTGTTCTAATAGATGGGGGGGGCATAAGTCGGCGTGTACCCAGACGTGTCTGTTCTGATCGATGGGGGGGGGACACACTTCTGCGTGTACCCAGACTTGTCTGCTCTAATGGATAGGGGGGGGGGGGCACAAGTCGGCGTCAACCCAAACGTGTCTAATCTGATGGATATGGGGGTCTGTTTTGATGGATAGGGCGGGGGGTGGGGCACAAGTCGGCGTGTACACAGACATGTGTGTTCTGATGGATAGGGGGGGGGGGGCACAAGTCGTCGTTTAACCAGACATGTCTGTTATGATGGATAGGGGGGGGACACAAGATGTCGTGTACCCAGACATGTCTGTTCTGATGGATAGGGGTGGGGGGGGGGGACACAAGTCGGCGTGTACACAGACGTGTCTGTTATGGTGGATAGGGGGGGGGACACAAGTCTGCGTGTACCCAGACAGGTCTGTTCTGATGGATAAGGGAGGGACACAAGTCGGTGTGTACACTGACGTTTCTGTTATGATGGATAGGGGAGGGGGGCACAAGTCTGCGTGTACCCAGACGTGTCTGTTCTGATGGATAGGGGAGCGACACGAGTCGGCGTGTACCCAGACGTGTCTGTTATGATGGATAGGTGGAGGGGCACAAGTCTGCGTGTACCCTGACGTGTCTGTTATGATGGATAGTGGGCGGGGCACAAGTCTGCGTGTACCCAGACGTGACTGTTATGATGGATAGTGGGGGGGGGGCACAAGTCGGCGTGTACTCAGACGTGACTGTTCTGATGGATAGGGGGGAGGGGGTACAAGTCGGCGTGTACTCAGACGTGTCTGATATGATGGTCAGAGGGCGGGGGGCAAAAGTCTGCGTGTACCCAGACGTGTCTGTTCTAATAGATAGTGTGTGTGTGTGGGGGGGGGGGGCACAAGTCTGCGTGTACCCAGACGTGTCTGATAGGATGGAAGGAGGGCGGGGGGCACAAGTCGGCGTTTAACCAGACGTGTCTGTTCTTATAGATAGTGGAGGGGGGCACAAGTCTGCGTGTACCCAGACGTGTCTGATATGATGGACAGAGGGCGGGGGCACAAGTCGGCGTGTACCCAGACGTGTCTGTTCTAATTGATAGTGGAGGGGTGGGGTGGGGGGGGGGGGGCAAAAGTCGGCGTGTACCCAGACATTTCTGTTCAGATGGATAGGGGGAGGAGGCACAAGTCGGCGATGGGGATCATGGGGATAGGTCTATGACAGACGTAACAATATAGTGAACTAACAACCGAGCACCTATACGGGAGCTGACCTGGTTTACTATTATTTTTTTTAATAAATACGCTCTTTCGTCTTTATGGTGTCTGTGCTTCCCTCGTGTTTTGTTTGTTTTAATACCGTATACGTCGGAATTAAAAAAGTTATTGAAGAAAAACCGTCCACACACTTGTAGTTTACTTACGCGACCTTCGAGTAATTTGATTTGCTAATTTCATTTCTCTGATATTACACATTTTTGCGTATGTGCTTTGTAAAATATAACTAAAAGAACGATAATTGTATTTTCCCTACGCGGTTTTATCTCTAAAAAATATTTTATTGCCGAAGCTCTTTCATAACTTTAAGGGTTTGACTTGAAATCCTACTCATCTTTAACTTAGTTTATATGTGGACGTCAATATTATAGTTTTAAGCATGTTATGTGGTGCAATATTAGTGTTTTCTTTATCACGTTTATAACTTACTGTAGAATTATAATAACGCTGTAGGAAAAACCTGCCGATCAACTAAACCATTTTACCTATTTCACGAGGATGGGTTGAGTGGTGGCTGATATACGATACTATGATAATAGATGCTACCTAAGTTGCGGGCAACTTATCTATGTTAATTGTGTGCTTTTTAGCCTCTAGAATTTAAAGATAGTTTGGTGGCTGTGTCATAGTGGACATGGTGTCCGCTTGAAGGTTTCGGTTTTGATCCTTTTAACTGGAAACGTTTTCTAGATGACATATAAGACACCAAATAACAGGTCGCGTTATGATGTCTCAATGCAACTTAAGCTGGTGTCTCTAGCATAAACGTATCTAACATAAGTAATTAAAATAATGTGTCAAATCAATTTTTATTGTCAAGATTATCAATGTATAATAATGTGGAACTGAAGGACATTATTGGCGTCGCACTGAAGTGCGGCGACTAGTATGTAATACGTTTTTTTTCGCTTATGGGAGGAGAAGTTATTTTACGGATCAATGTATATATTTTTTTGTCAGAATATCTTGCATAGTGGTGATTTTTTGCGTAAATAAGTGAAATAAGTACTGCATTTGTGCCTATTACATTTACTACAACATGTATTGCCAATTATGCAAAGCTAATTGTTTTAATTAATAACTGATCACAGGGACTGGGCAATAATAAAAGATTTTTAGTTATAATGCCATATAATGTGTGGGGATGTAGCTCAGTGGTAGAGCGCTCGCTCTGCATGTGATAGGCCCGGGGTTCAATCCCCAGCATATCCAATTTTATTTTTCGCTACAATATTAAAAACAAATAAAATAAATCAAATAGAGCTCAATATAAACATCAAGCAGTTTATTAATTGGCATAATCGGCTTTTTAAAATAGCACACATTTTACAATAACCAATAGCAACAGGTCAGATTATAGTAGATTTTATGACGATCTACGGCAAGTATTGCCATGAATCTCACATGATTTTTTTAATAATATGTTTATAGACCTTTTATAACACCTTTATTTCACAAACATTTGTTAATTTCAAAGAGGCATTGATTTTAAGGCATTGACCGGTGTATTTTGTTTTAAATATCTTTATATTCACATGTTACTGTGAGGGAATGTAGCTCAGTGGTAGAGCGCTCGCATCGCAAGTGAGAGGCCACGGGTTTAATCCCCGGCATCTCCAAGTTTTGTACCATTTGTTGCCACCACATAAATAAACCCTGCCCCCCCCCCCAAAAAAAAAAAAAAAAAAAAAACAACAACAACAAACAAACACAAAACAACAAAAACAACAACATCATCAACATCTACTGATAATTAGCCGCATTGACACCTCACCTTTATTAGTACCTATAACTGAACACAGGGACTGGGCAATAATAAAAGATCACAGGGACTGGGCAAATACGTGAACCGGTGAAACTTTCTGGTTTTGTATAAAAACAAAACTTCTTTGTTCCACTATCCTAGCAACCACCTAGTTACTCATAAAGGCGCTATAGAGCGCGAAGCGCGACACGTATTATTAATTGTAATAATGAGTCTTGATAAAGGAAGCAGCCGCTTATCAATGAGGAGCACCATCACAGCACCCCAGTCTCATTACTATCAAGTCCTCCGACAGGTTTTTTTTGAAGAACCACATATAGAAGGCCGCAGGCCTGACCCGTATCTTGCCATTGGTATGGACCCTTTGGTATGGACCTTTAACCCCTCTCACTATCCAGCGTTTAAACTTCCGGGTTTACATTTAAACCGACTATTAATAGCTTATTAATATCTTAGTTAGAAGGTGATTTTTCAAGCGGTTCCGTTGTGTAGTGGTTACACGCTCGCTTCACATGTGAGAGGCCCAAGGTTCGAGCTCCAGTAGAATCAAATTATTTTATTTGTGTTCTATGTTAACTTTTTGTTTTGATGTTGACATTTTAGTTTAAATAAATATGCTGTTTTATTGTAACCATTTTTTGTTTTTATTATGCCCATGAAATATATGTGTGAGAGGGTGGGGGTTGGTCGTAAACACATTAAAACTTGTACAGTGTTTTCATATCAATGAGTACTCAACTCCTATCGTAAATGAGCAACGTAAGAATAAGTTCAGAATCATCTCCCCTTGAAGTTGAGAAAAATATGAAATAACGCTTACAAGATGAAGCAGATTTTTTAAAACCTACACAGTTCTGTCCCATTAATGAAAAATGCACACGGATGCCAGTAAAAAAAAGGAAACCAATGTAAATAAAATGAACTATGAAATACTTAGGGGTTACAAGACAAAATCATAGATAATGGTTATTTGGGGGTTATAACACAACATCATAGATAATTGTTATTTTGGGGTTATAACACAAAATCATAGATAATGGTTATACCAGTATCTTTTTCTTTTTTAAATAATCGGCCAATATATTAATATTTACAGTAGAAAAAAATCGTTTCATGTAACTTCATTGAGTGCCTTTTACACTGAAATTCCCGACGCCCTTTGATGCTTTGCATCAATACGTATCTTGTAATTGTTTTGCAATTGAAATATTTCTTAAACATAGGTATCACACAGGGTTTTAATTTTCTTTCGCAAACTTCTGTCGCCTAGTTTAAATTCTGTCGCCACAACAAAACTAGTAATTTTGTAACATTTCATAAATCACAATCTAAACTGCATATACTTTGTTTGTAGCTGTATATTAAATAATTAAATAATTGAATGAAAACAAACATAATGTTATATCATCCATATTTTTTACATTCTAATAACACATGGAACAAAAACAGATATATCAGTAATCATATGAGCCTGTTTATATGTCAGTCATTGTGTTTCCAATTGTGCTTCTAAGCTCAGCCACTAGCAGAAGCATGTACATAATGTTAGTAGGCCTAAGTTAAGTAGATATATACAAACTTATATAGTAATGTATGGCGATACAAAACACTTCGTCATTTATTTGCACGTAAAAGAATAGTAACACAATACTTAATACTAAATCACTGCCACCAGCTTACAAGTAAATTTACGTGCATGTGCTTACAACGCGATATTTTCTAAAAAATCTGTGGTTTCAATGAATAATGTATTATAAACCATTCGATGCATAACAAGTATAATACAGCATAGTATGCAGTTCCTAAGTTAACTTGCCGCGCTGTCATAATTAAATTCTACATTTCTATCGAGAAACACAAACGTTTTCGAAAAATATAGCAAAACGGTATAAAAAGGTAACCAAAGAGTTCGAAACCGTAATTTGTGCGCTACACAGATTGCTATACGTGCAAGCGGATCTTTTAACTCTGTCCGGTAGACGGGGTTGCCCGGGCTCTAAGAGTACCATCGGGTACTGGTCGTGGTAACTCGATGTCTTTCATCACCTTCTCTTTCCTGTCACCACTTTCCTTTCAACTTCCACACTAGTTTTCTACGACTCTCTCTCTCTCTCTCTCTCTCTCTCTCTCTCTCTCTCTCTCTCTCTCTCTCTCTCTCTCTGTCTCTCTCTCACCTTAATTTATACTCTCACTCTTTTGCTCAACACTCTATCCTCTATCTATATACACTCTCTATTCTCATGTCTGCTAATCTCTAGCCGGATATAACTTTGGCCCACTAACGAGAACACGCGTTTTCGGACTTGTAC
Organism: Dreissena polymorpha; assembly: GCF_020536995.1. Lineage (NCBI taxonomy): Eukaryota > Metazoa > Mollusca > Bivalvia > Myida > Dreissenidae > Dreissena > Dreissena polymorpha. Next base: position 13,679,303 of record NC_068364.1, on the reverse strand, counting down.
ATTGTATAAAAGACGATATCAGAGCGCGTTTGAGCACATTTAGCTTTTTGTCAAAAAAAAGCGAGTAAATTCGATACAACTTTCGATTCTACTAGATGCACCTTGGCCGCTGTTTACGGTGCAGTCTCGCCGTTATGGTGACGTCAATGACATCGTACTGACGACAACGTTGTCCTTAATACATGAATTGGCATTCGGCACAAATACTAAGCGTTTTAGTTAAGCGTTTAGCGTTTTAGTTAAGTTTTTCAAACATGCACGTTTCGTTAATTGATTACATTTATTTTATGTACCACATGGTTTCTCAAACTTATCAATTATACGAATAAATGTTATGGTTCATTATTAAAATCGTTTGAAAGCGCGCACGAGCTGTATACAATCTCCGTCATAACAGAGTCTAGCACATTCACAGATTCCTTCGACTCTACGGTGTAGATGTGAGAAGGATCTTCCACCATCTGTTTGAAGGAATCGACCTTCAAAATATCTCCGACTCCAATCGCAAGCACTATCTTTCCTGTACGGACTAAGTCGTTGACAAGTGCCCGGACTGAAGTATCAATGTCGTGCCTGCCATTACTGATCATAACTATGACCTCCCGAGTATTATTTTCATTATTTTTAAACATGCTTTTATTCAAGTGAGCAAAAGCTCGTGCCAGACTTCTTATGACGTCACAATCGTCGTTGTGACAGGACCGGCTCCGACTCTGTTTGCGGCATGCTAAAAGTAAACGAGTAAATTAATTAAATATGTATTCCTGCCAGCAGGCGAAAGGGTTTTAAAACACGGTAAATTAAGAGACTGAATGCAATCATGTTTTCAATAAATTACAAGTGCTTGAACTTGGTAATTAAAAGGATATCGCCACGAGAAATTAACCCCACCCACCTCGTGTTGATAAAGGTATGGAGACACTTAATTAATGCATAAGTAAACACTTTATCAGAAACTATTAGGGCAATTATAAACATGATTTCTGAGGGATCTGATCAGGAGATTGGTGAAAATGGTGTTTATGCTTCGTGTGTGCCCTACGCTTTAAACTTGGATAAACAGCTGAGTAAAACCCTATCAGCGGACAAACGCTCAGTGAACTTTGTGATTAAAAATAAAGGTGGTAACTTTGTTGTAGAAGCGGATGCTGCTACTTTTGAACTGTTTCGATAAGCGTGTAAAGTGTATTAAATACGAGTACATTAAACATTCAGATAATGTCAAGGTAATAGTTGATAATAAGGAAGATATGAAAGGGTATTTGTTTCAAACTTTATACTGGATTGAGCATGGAAAAACGGGTACGTTGTCATATACTTTGAATCATTACACAAAAAAAGTGATCTTGTATGATCAATGGCAAAAACACATCATCTTTTTTTTACCTTGATCTCCCTAAAATAAACAAGTACTTCAAAAGTGATAATATATCTGAACTGAGCACTATTCTTGCTGAAGAAATTCAGAAAGTACAAACATTGTGAAATGAAGGAGCTTCCACCAGCAATGAGATTGAAACTGAAGACACTGAAATATCATTAAACGGAGCTCCTCCTTGCAACATTTCTTTTTCAGATAAGCCATATAAACAGTTAAAACATATTGATAACTCAAATAAGACATATAGCATGTATGTAGACGGAAACAAGATATGCGGAGATGTGATTCAAAGCTCAAATTGTTCGGCCTGGTATCCCTTTGAATGCACTAGGTTACCTGGGTATCAACTTTACGTTTATAAGACATCAACAAAAAATACACATGTGCAAAATGCGCCCAATGTCCGGAAGAATACATAAGAATTGAAATGAAAATTGACACTGAAAGAAAGACACTTAAATCAAAATCAACACAAACATCTAAGGAGGAAAATCCTTAAGCTGTTAGCCAAGATCAAGAGGAAAATAAAAACCTCCAGTCAAATGTAGATTTCACACAAAATAAAGAAAAACTTAATACAAGTAACCAAAACATAGTCACCGAAGTGAAAGATCTGAATCAAATATAGCAAAATCATCAGGTAAAGAAGATATCACAATTGGTAATCAAACTCATGACAGGCTTTAATCTGCAATGGTAAAAAATATTGATCAAATGTACATGATAATGAAAGATCTGGATAAACAGCATGGAATCAACAATACACATGTGAAAGATCTTGAAGAACAACATGAAAGTAACAAAAGGAATGAAAAACAGGTAGACAATAAGGAAAAGTTAAAAAAAAACAATCAATTACTCCTGGAACTAGTAAAGGAACAACCAAAATAAAACAAGAAATTACGTTGAATTGATATCCTCCGCCAATATGCTTCTGGACACAAAAGTGTTATATTTGACACTCAAAAAAGCATTTTCTTCAAGATACACAGGGCCATAACATCCGTTATAAACAGATGGTGTACAATGCCATTTGGCGTGCATCACCCTCTTATGCATATATATACTCATACCAAGTTTCAATGAAATCCGCCAAAGCACTTCCAAGATATGGCTCCGGACGGAATGAAATACGGACGGACAGACGGACGGACGAACAGATGGACGGACGGACAACGCCAAAACAATATCCCTCCGCCTATGGCGGGGGATAACAAATTCGTTGTTCAAATGGAAGTTGAAAAAGCAAAATTCAACAAACTAGTGGCTGAAATTGAAGTTGAAAAGGTGAAGGAAACATCTAGATACAGTAAATTGATGTGTGGATCAGAGATTGAAAAGGCAAAACTTAAAGTAAATAAAGTAAAACTATCATGTCAGGAAAAATCTCAAAGTATCTTTCACGCTGAAATTAACATTACTGAACAGCGATTCAAAGACAGGTGTGATGAACGCTTAAACAGGATCGTTTGATGAGAGTTCTTAAAATAACATTACTACTCAAAATCAACGAAATTTTCTTACAATTTTTCGTAAATAAAGATAAACAATTAAAAATCATTGTTCCTTATGGCAATTGCCGAAATTTCAACGACAGATGTGGTCTGGTAAAAAGATGTTTGTAGATACACAATGCTCGTTTTTATTATTGTTTTGCATATTACCATTTTAGTGTTCGTGTGTCGTATGAATAGATATATTCGAGGAAAATTTAAATGGAATTAATTGTGTCACAAATAAATAAAAACGAGCATTTTGTATCTACAAAAATCAATGTAATCATACCACATCTAGCGTTAAAATTAAGGCTATTGCTATAAGGAACACTGATTGTTTAGGTGTTAACTTTATTTTACTAAATTCTTAACGAAATTTTCGTTGATTTTGAGCGTTACAGAGACTTTAAATGTCAAATACAAAAACTAGATGATGAAGTGTTTAGTCAAAAATCAACACAAATAGACAATGGCAATCAACCTTGGAATAAAGTAGGCATGTGCAGTGATAAAACTCCTGAAACACCTAATACTCCCCGGCAGAGTTCCAATATTAGGAAGGACACTAAAAACAATCAAGATAAACCTACATCTGAAACACCAAATACTCACCGGCAGGGTTCAAATATAAGGAAGGACACTAAATACAATCAAGATAAACCTACATCTGAAACACCAAATACTCACCGGCAGGGTTCAAATATAAGAAAGGACACTAAAAACAATCAAGATAAACCTACATCTGAAACACCAAATACTCACCGGCAGGGTTCAATATAAGAAAGGACACTAAAACAATCAAGAACCTACATCTGAAACACCAAATACTCACCGGCAGGGTTCAAATATAAGAAAGGACACTAAAAACAATCAAGATAAACCTACATCTGAAACACCAAATACTCACCGGCAGGGTTCAAATATAAGGAAGGACACTAAAAACAATCAAGATAAACCTACATGTGAAACACCAAATACTCACCGGCAGGGCTCAAATATAAGAAAGGACACTAAAAACAATCAAGAACCTACATATGAAACACCAAATACTCACCGACAGAGTTCAAATATAAGAAAGGACACTAAAACAATCAAGAACCTACATGTGAAACACCAAATACTCACCGGCAGGGCTCAAATATAAGAAAGGACACTAAAACAATCAAGAACATACATATGAAACACCAAATACTCGCCGACAGGTTTCAAATATAAGAAAGGACACTAAAAACAATCAAGAACCTACATCTGAAACACCAAATACTCGCCGGCAGGGTTCAAATATAAGAAAGGACACTAAAAACAATCAAGAACCTACATCTGAAACACCAAATACTCACCGGCAGGGTTCAAATATAAGAAAGGACACTAAAAACAATCAATAACCTACATCTAATCATTATCAGAACCCTGGAGATCACAAAGACACACACAGTTTAAAAGGAGAGCGGCGTAAATCAACGGAACAAACACGCATTAAAAAAAAACAAGCACACCTTAATGGAAGGAACATAAAGTATAATACTATAGTTTGCTATATGCGGATGATTTGTTATTATTGTCAACGTCTTCATCGAGTTTACAGAATCGAATAAGTTATCAATGTTTTGTGTAAATAATGGTCTGATTGTAAATATAAAGAAGACAAATATTATGACTCTTAGTAAAACAGGAAAGCTATCTAATGAAAAGTACTATTTTAATGAAGTTGAAGTCAAGCATGTGAATATGTATAAATGCCTTTGAATTATTTTTTAATCATCTGGAACTTTAAGCTACTGTAAGAATAATATTTACAAAAGATCATTGACAGTTAGTTTTAAGATAAGGAAGGTTTTTAATCAAATACATCAAAATGCTGACAGTATCATTCATCTTTTTGATCATACCATCAGACCTATCATCTTGTATGCAAGTTAGATATGGGGAATTCCAAACATCACTTGTTCTACTGTTAGAAAAGCAAACTAAAATTTATTGAATTCTTTTGAAAATATGTATTGTGATAAAATACGTTCTCGGTGTACACAAAAATGCAACAATGAAACAGTGTGTGGTGAATCAGGAAGATACCCGTTACGTATTGATGTAATATGTAACCTAATTACATTTTATCAAAGACTAATTGGCGAAAATGTTAGCAAACTTCTCTCTGCTTTTGTTGAAAGCAAACTGTTGTATCTTAATAATAAAGCAAGCTGGGTTTCCTCTGTACATCATTGTTTTAAACATTGAGATATTTCGGGTGCTGATTTGTATAATAAGAACTTAATTAATACTGCTAAATTCAAGATAGTGAATATGTATAAAACCAACTGATGCTTAAAAATCTCAGGCAATGAAGGGAAGCTTACAACACACTCATTATTCAAGCAAAGATTTTGTAGAGAACAGTACTTTCGACATATAGAAGAGAAAGATGCAAGAACCTTTTTTGTTACCAAATTTAGTAAGTGCACATAAATTGCACATAGAAACAGGAAGATACAAGAAACTCCCAGCAAATCAAAGATTTTGAAATTGTTGCTCTTCTAATCTAGTTGAAGACGAAATTCCTTTTTTTCTATGTATTGTAAAACTTTCGATATAAGTAGAGAATAATTTTTTAAACACATTGCAATTAAAAAAAAAATATTGTGTGCTGCTTAATAAAGAGCAAAATGTGTTTGGTTAATGTCATCTGAAGACAGCGATGTTCTGAAATTGTTTTCTAAATATCTACTCGAGATTTAAGTTAAACGAACTGCTCTGTTATGTAACAATTTGTCAGGCCATTGGATTGTTTATTCTATTTTATTGACGATTAGGTTGAATTTACCTACTACTTTATTTCATTACTTATTTTCACGTTGTTAAGTTTATGTTATTTGTGTTCCCACCAATACGAATTAAGCTTTAGTAACTGTAATGTCCTTATTTTTTCACACTTTATAGATGGTTGCTATATTATGTTACTTGCTTTATGTTTTATATTTGTTATTATATATGCCATACTGTATGACCCTTGATTGGCTGAATAAAGTTATTCTATTCTATTCTATTCGTTACCACTTGCGTCACAGTGTTTAGACACAGTCAGTATCTGTATGTAATCTCGTAGAGACTCCATGGGTTCATCCAGTCTACGGTGAACGCGGAACTCATTTCCGTAGGATAGAAGAGCGGCCCGTACTGTCGTATTGTAGCGTGTGTCCAGAAGTCTGTTCAGCAAATACGTCATCGAGTCGATTCCGAGGTCCACTTCCACCTGCGACATCCCCGTCGACATATCAATTAGAAACACAACATCTGTTGCCGTGTCCCATGTGCATTCTTAAAAATGAAACAAACCGTTAGACATTGTATGGCCATTACCAACCGCATCCGTTTAATCGTATTAATTTACGATACATAATCAATACCGATAACACGTTTCAGTTATATACTTGTCTCGGGAAATAAAAAAATGGGTAAATTTTTCAAATTAAACATAACTGGCAGACGAAGATCATGGAGTGTTGTAAAAATATAAAAGCTCAGAAACATGAGCAAACAAGACGTGTTTGTGAAACACTATGTCCCCCATATATTTGAATTTTGACCTTGAAGGAGGACCTTGATATTGACCTTTCACCACTCAAAAATGTGCAGCTTTATGAGATGCACATGCATGCCAAATATCAAGTTGCTATCTTCAATATTGCAAAAGTTATGGCCAATGTTACAGTTTGACGCAAACAAACCAACAAACAAACCAACACACAAACAGACAGGGCAAAAACAATACGTCCCCCAGTATAGACTGGGGAACATAAAAACAAACAGTACAATCATGAAATTAAGCGTTTGAAACAGTTAGTTCAAGGATAATATATCACCTTGACACGTGAGGTGAACAAGCTGCGCCACGATGGTGAAGAGGGCATTGAAGTTACTGACGGCGAACACGTACTGAGGCGTCCTTGGGTCGCCTGGAGACGCGATATCCAGCAACTCTCGATGGGACACCTCGGGACCGACCCCTGGCCATACAGATATATACGATATATAAGATACATGTATATAAGATATATAAGGTAAATAAGATATATAACATATATACGATATATAAGATATATACGATATATACGATATATATAAGATATATAACATGTGTAACATATATAACATATAATATATATAAGATATATAACATATATAACAAAGATAACATATATATAGGATCTGGCAGGAGTTACCATATTTTATCAAACGAGTACAGGAATTTTGTTAGTAAACGAGCCTTTGGCGAGCTTACTAACGAATTTCCTGGAAGAGTTTAATAAAATATGGTTTGAAATGACAACGAGTGTCAGATCTTTTTATCACATGCTTTAAAATTAACAAATTAGATAAATATTTTCGCAAACATAATGATAAATCCCGAATGTTGTTTACATTTCGTGACGTCATTTGACGTCGCAACGTCATTTCAGCAAATAACAAAATGCGATTGGTCAAACGAACGAAAATAAGCCAATGAAAACGCTTAAAAAGTATATTACACGTGTGTAAGATATAGAGAGTAATAGGTTAGTGTTGATTATAGATCAGGTTTATCATGCGAGGCTTAGAAAACAAAAAGCACGAGCCTTGGCGAGTGCTTTTTCGTTTTCGTGCCGAGCATGATAAACCTGATCTATAATCAACACTGACCTATTATTCTATTTATCCCACTTTTTATTCAGTACACTTTTTTTATTTAAACAAAATAAGTTTTCATGAGTGTTTGTCGTACTTTGATAATGACTGTAGTGTAACCAAGGCGAGTGTATTACTCCGCGTTCCAAAAATAACCGCTGATCAAATAATCTTTTTTTAAATCAGAATATCGTTCTGTAACAAAGTGTCGAGGGTTATTAATTACAATTTTAATCATATTGAATTGCAAATCTTAAAGTTTTATGATATCAATATGACATTAAGTTGTTATATACAAGGAACTACATTTGTTTACAACGTAGCCTAACACCACACACAATTCACTTTCGATAACAAACCATCAAGTCGATCACGAGGTGCACAATTTTTGCGTCTTTCTTATAATATTGGTTATTTCGTGACGAAATAACAAAGATTACTTGGATTTAAGCTAATTATATACATGTTGAATGTTGAAAGTGGCACCAAAGAATTGTGAGGCAAAGTTGTTCGAACTAGAGAAAGACATTTGCTGGTGAAGTGACTGGGTGGGGCGAACATCAAGATCAACTTGTTCGACGGTAGACAGTGGTTGTCTAGGCTGCATTTCGGCCATAGTTTCGGTGCATGAAGGTGAACAAGAGGAATCTGTTGGATTGTTACATTTACTGGACTGAGCAAGAATGAACACTTTTGCTGCTGTTCAACAGATATGTTGGAATAATTGGTTATGGACTGGACATTTTTTGCCCTGTTATGGCCATGGTTTCAGTGGGTGGAATGTTTGCATTTCGAAGGTTTTTGACCAGGAATTTGCGAACTGAGTGGTTCGTTATTCTCTTGTGCTTGAGAAAGCCGGCGTCTTTTGCCATGGCCTTCAGCATCTGACCTAGCTTGTTGACACCCAATTGTTGACGCAAGAACCACTGGGATGCAGTGTCATTTGTGCGTATTGCCAGGTTGGAAAGATGCTTTGAAGAAAAATCAGATGGACACATATCCGAGTACAGCTTGTAAATTAACACAGGATTTCTTGGTCCAGACGATTGTTTTCTACGGTCAAAGGGGAGCAACTCGAACTGACTTCTTCAAAGGGGAGCTACAACAACAGAACCTATTTGCATAGTGTTAAATTTACCTAATACTAGAGGTTTTAATAAAAATAAATTACAAAAAAAACACGTTTTTTTGCTACTTTTCTTTGTTTTAAGGTCATTAAGATTGACAAACTTTTGAGTGTTTTTATTATTGATGCACTTGGCAAATACAGGTGACGAGGTGCGTGGGAAAAAGTAGTCCCGGTTCGGCAGTTGATGACGTCATTTCGTGCCATTGATTATAGCCTTGCCGTTGATTATAGATGAAATTTAATCAACGGGGCTTTAATCAACCGAATTCGCTGTAAAAGTGGGATAAAAAAATATTCGTAATGGTTATACAGGGTATGACATTTGATAAATGACATATATAACATATAAAACACTACACTTCCAAAAACGTATTGTTTATGTTAATTTACTTTGCTAACCTACATCAAAATAACCAATAGTTGTCATCCTTTAATAAAACACATCGTATCATCCTTTGATAGAATTCATACATAAATTTAAGCGAAAATCAAAATGAATTTATTTAAGCAATTGATTGATAGACTATATATACATTGTATATGTAAATGTATGTAGCAATAAACGCTCTTCACTGCAAATAACATAATGTATAGCGTGTGATGGAAAATGGAAAATTGGGTCACCATTCTTTGAATATAGTTTTAATCTGACGTAACCTTTTTACTGACATCTCTTGAATTATATCGTCAACTGATATAACGAAAAACACACACACGATATTTGATAAATAAACCATTTCATAACTGTGTAAACGATTCAAAGCATACCAATGGCTATCAGTTTAAAGATCTGTTGTTTCAGACCTTCTGCAACTCTTTTAGTTTCTGCTCTGTTGATCGACATTCCGTCCGTCAAGAGAACAACATAGCGTCTAGCAGAATGGTTGAATGGCCTGTTGATACACCGACAGTTTGACAATAATGACACATCTTAATAAAGGCGCTCTTTTTGTCTTTGAAACTTGGTAGAACATTAATTAACATCTTAATCGCGTGTAACTTTCGTTTACGCTGCACATGGGCGTTAGTCTTGGATTAGAAATTAACACCATACATATACAAGTAATAAATGTAAATATAATAATATATAGCTCGCAGATTTTAAACACGTATGAAAACAGGAATAAGTATTTGTTTAGCAAATCCTGTTGTTTGAACACAATTTGTAATGCAAAAAAAAGGAATTTTTACATTTGTATGTCCCCCCTGTCTATACTGGGGGACATATTGTTTTTGCTCTGTCTGTTGGTTTGTTGTTTGTTTGTTAGTTTGTTTGCGTCAAACGTTCATATTGGCCATAACGTTTGCAATATTGAAGATAGCTACTTGATATTTGCCATGCATGTGTATACATTTTGAGTGGTGAAAGGTCAAGGTCATCCTTCAAGGTCAAAGGTAAATTATATTGGAGACATAGTGTTTCACAAACACATCTTGTTTTGTTTTTTGTAAAAACACATGCTATTTTGAGAATTCTTTGTGTTACCTTACCTTGCGGAGGAAGAATTAGCGACAAGTTCCGACACCGTCTGCAAACCCTTGTGTGTGAATGTTCCTCCGGGACTGGAATATAAGTCCTATCAAATAAGACCAGCTCTGGTAATAAATATACACAAAAGTCCAGGAGGGGAATCGTATTATTGCCCCATGTCTTCTTATGAATTGCCGAACAGTATGACATGGCATATAGCACGTGAACCATTACAAAAGCATGTACAGGTGATTCATTTCGGTCAGTTAATTTGTTTGTATAAAATAATTAACGATAATACATTATTTGAAGTATGCTTTCTTTATTTATAATAACATGTATGCTATGTATTTATTAAAGCAAATAATTAAAGCCGAACAAAGGAAAAACAATTGCATATATAAACTTGTATTTGAGAGTACCGGAATGGTATGTTTTTCACGGCTTCCTTCAGAGTGACGTTGTCGTTGAATTCGGCCAATCCAATCTCGACGTTCGCCTCGAAGGAAAACGTGACGACTGCAAACTGAAAGTTCTCCGCCCCAACAACCACGTGATCTATGAACTGGGTGACGAAATCTAGCTGTCTGGTAAACTGGTCACGTGACTGGCTGACAGATGAGTCTATGAGGAATATCACGTCCGCCATTGTGGGCTGACAGATATCTGAAATGTATACAGTACCATATGGGATAATAATGTAAGCAACTATTTCTTTATTTGACTAATTTTTGCGTATCACGACATGTTTATTCCAACAAACAAATCTTTTTCATGTGTTTGGTTAAAGTTAACTTACATTTAGTAAGTACTTCATAATAGATTTTAATTAGCTTGTTTTTAAACAAAAAATAGAAATAACATTTCAAATGTAGTAATTATAGCAATTCGTTTTTTTTTCATTTTAGGTGAAGTTCAACTAAATAGCCTATCAGTCGTCGGTAATGTAATTTAGAATGTAAGAAATAGTTGGTAATGGACATTAATGCAATTAACATCATACATATTATACAAACAGGAGGTATGCGTAAACGGGAGCTTACCGGTTTTAAGTTAGGCTAGTTGGAACTTACTTTTAAGATGGCGTCATTCTGGTATTTTACGCCAAGGAGTAGCGGATATTATCACACGGTTAGCAATTATATATAAATATATTTTATTTAAATGAATACACCCTTTCGGCTCTACAGTATTTGCGCTTCCCTCGAATTTTTTGTTTCAAGATTACAGACGTCGGGATAAAAAAGTTATCGAAGGAAAACCGTCCACAGTTATTCTCGTATTATTCGTATTTCGCATGTCATTACGTAATTTTGTGGAAAGAAAACTATATGGGCGGACTTAATTGCACTTTAAGCGTTTTTCATGTTTCGACTTGCTGTAAGCAGGTGCATGGGTGCGTCAGTGCGTAGTCAGAGGCAGACTCCTGTCCAAGCTATGCTTTTCGTGAATTCAATGTGTTCTAAAACAGTGACTAGAGTCTAAGATATAAGACAGATTAAAGCGTTCACACCATTGTCAATAGGTATCTGAAAACATTCCATACATTTATGCACAATCTTTTTAACGTACACGTGTTTGCTATAAAAAATGTAATAAAAGCTAGGGACTAGTTTATTTATTACTTGTTTCACACTGCAGGTTATAGTATCCATCGGCACATGCGCACTCAAACATGTTCAATTTGTCTATGCAGGTTCCACCGTTCTGGCAGGGAGCACTCTCGCACTCATTGATGTCTGAAACATGTACACATATAGAATGCCTGTTACTAGTAATGGAGATATTCGCGAAAAAAACGTTAACAAAAAAATGCACGAATTAATCACGATAATTGTTTAATAATTGAGAGACTCTTAGCTTTATATTAAGAATATAAATGCATGTTTGATTGATTGCTCCGGACGTGCATCATGTATACACTCTTTTACAACATGTCTTAGCAATTATTCGACTAGAATATAGAGTTTTACTTGCTTTCTTGCATTATATAACTGTCCAGATAAGTAGCGTTGCGATAAATTACATGTACTTCTAGTTTTCAATGTCTCAAAACACGTTTTGCCATTGCATTTAGGCATATACAAAAGTAAAAAACTTAGAAATAATTCGATATACTTATAATGCTTGATCCTATTTGTAAACCGAATTCGTTATTACTTCCCTATCTAGTTAAACACCGCGCGTTTTAATAGATGCGAACAATAAGACGTTCAAACCCGGTTGTCTTTTTGCGCTCGAAAGAGGCATAATTTTCGAAAAAGATTAGCATACCAGGTTCAGTTAAATATACCAGAGACCAATAAAAACGCGGTCCCTGAATATGCCCTATGTAGCCGCCCACCACAATGTTTAGGAATGTTTCGCGTGATGTGGCTATTTTAAAGCTCTACTACAGACATGGCAATTTAAAGGGGCCTTTTCACGTTTTGGTAAATTGACAAAATTAAAAAATTGTTTTAGATTCGTTAATATTCGTTGTAGTTATGATATTTGTGAGATATAGTAATACTGAACATTTACCATGCTCTAAAATACCCATTATATGCATCTTTTGACGATTATAAAACTTAAAATTTAAGCTACATTTACTCAGAACTTCAACATTTTATCTTCATCAACACTTAAGATATTTAGCATAAACAAATTTCAATTTTTCTTCACAGCTAAATTGACCATCTGGACACAAATAATTCCCATTCTTGGTAAGCAAATAAGTAATCTACACACAAAGGTTCAGTGCATTACCTCCAAGTTGCTCAGATTGCATACTATGTTTCTTATTATAGTAACAGTACCCTTGGCCTAAACAATACAGGTCCCATTTACGATCAGTAGCTATGTTTCCATGTAAGCTTGCTATAGCATTCCCAATTCCTATCAAGGTTAGTCAATGTAAACTAGTCAATATTGACCGCAAATCACATGCTTACTGTTTGTCTATTTGAAGTGACAGTTAACAACCCCCCCCCCCCCACCCCCCTCAAAAAAGTAAATAAAAATAAAATAAAAAATAAAATCAGAACTAGGTCTTAACGTAAGCTTTCCACGAATAAAATTTCAGCGCGATTTCTTTTTCCAAACTCAATTTAATCAACAAAACAGTGACGTTGATCTTAATCAGACACGCTCCAATTATACTCCGAATCTAGATCTTCATGACAGTATGCCTTATCCAAAGTTTCATCATAATTGGTTGTTGCAAACTAAGTTGTTGACATGTTTAACGCCGCCCGCCCTCCCGCGATATCCTAATCTACTAACAAGGATTTACAACTATGCTGAGCACCCTGTTAAAACTACAAAATAAATTTCGTTCTAAAAAAGTCCGTCATACATGCATGTACAACGTGCCTGCACACAGAGCTTTCTAACACCTCACACTGACCTTTCTCACACAGGATCCCTGTATACCCTGCACTGCACGTGCAAGAGAAGGCATTCACGTGGTCGTGACACGTGCCGTGAACGCATGGACCGGAAACACACTCGTCAATATCTATAAAACAGTACAATTTCCATTCACAACACTTTTCTTAGAATATTGGCAATGTTATTTTTGTAGATAACATTTAAAGAAGACTGACATAGGAGTGTTATTTCGTACGCATAGAAATACGCAGAAAATTTCAGAAAACATGGAAGTACACGGGCGCATTTTGGTTACCTTGTTCACAATTGATACCGGTGAAGCCTGATTCGCATTGACACGTGTACCCGTTCAACCGGTCAGAGCACGTGCCATGTACACAGGGAGAACTCGCACACTCATCGATGTCTGCAGTTATATTAAAATCAAAACGTGCTGTTATTGATGTGTTCGTTACATTACGTCCAAATTCCTCGATTATACTCATTGGTTTTTACTTATGTTTAAATTACCATTTTAGTCGATGAAAAGACATGTAGAAACACTCTTACGTGTAAAGTGTAATTAAAGTCCATATGTTTTTAACAATCATTTTAATCTTTTTGAATTAAAATATATAAATATAAGTTGAGAGGAGCATACACATATTTAATGCATGTTATTGTACGTACCAGTAGAACAGGTAGCCCCAGTGTATCCAGCATAGCACGTGCATTTCCATGTGTTACCTTCGATATTGCACTGGCCCCTATTGCCACACGGACTAACGGAACATATTGCTGTAAACAGAGACGTACAGGAAGTATGCAGTCACAATAACCTAATGATGTTCGCATCCATAGATGTATGCACCATAAACATATAGTTTAAGTACATTTACCAGCGTGCAGAATCAACGGGGTTTTCAGGAATTCACACTTGGGCTGGACAGAATGTAAACCCGCCGTTAAGACATTTATTTTTGCGAATATCTTATGTTATTGGAATACATTTGAAAAATATATAGTGCATAAAAGACAGTTTTTCTTGCAGTTTGTGCCGATATATTAAGGTATTAGAATAAATCCTTAAATAAGTTTGAAATCGGTGACAAAATTCGATTTTGAGTGAAGCATAATCATGCAGTATATATATGGACAATTTTGACAAGAATACAGGCTTATTAAATCAAGTATTTCTAATGTATTTCACCTTGCCATAAGCAGCATACAAATCTGTCTTTTATGAACTAGTTGAAATTCTTTAGAAAAATTGTTTTAAAAAGTAATTTGGAAAAAAAGCAGCACTTACCGGTGTCCATAACATCCATAAACGGAACATCCATAAACATCCATAAACGTTTAATTTGTAACCCAACAAAGTCACGTGATCCTGCACCCTGTTAATCATGCGTATTGTAAAAGGAAACACTGGACCTTAAAACTGCAAACAAAAATTAAGCATCAAGATAAATTGCGTGTCTGTATTCACCAACTCACATAGGTCGCAGTGCCAGCCGGTGTATATGGCGGGACACTCACAGCTGTACGCCGTACTGCCCATGTGACACGTGCCGCCATTCTGACACGTGGTTGGAAGGCAAGTGTGGAGCGCTGGAAGAGCAATTATAATTAGGATCATATGTAAAATGGAAATTTATTTTATGCAATAAAACGTCGCCGAACATGGTAATTACTCGAATAGGCGCTCTTAGAATTATGCTGTTTTCGAAGATAATATAAGTACAAATACCAATTATATACATTTATTACGACATACATGTACGAATTATAGAGTTGTTTGTATTCTCCAGTTGTCTCGTGAAATGTATTTGGGAATCTTACCAACTAAATCATCATATGAAGCACAACATACAACATAATTATACAAACGCAAGGCGAGAGTGATCTTTTTTAAATAGCAGGTAAATCAATATTGCTGTTTAATTAGTCTCTTTTTGTCCCTACCCTCACATGCGGACGCAGACAACGGTCCCACTAGCGTCGGCAGACTGCTGTAGTCAGTGGCCGACAGCAAGTACTCTCGCGCAGACACGACTCTATCCATGATGCCGGGGGAGTTGGTCATAGACGCTACGTAGATCACGACGCTTTTGCTTTTCACATTGTTGGCCTCTGTCACGGTCGATTCGGTAGCAGCACCTGTGAACATGAGTTGAAACACCTTGTAAGAACACAATCTAATGCCAATGCTACTTCTTAATTTAAAGTGACTTGTTCACAGATTGCCGTTTTGTCGATATTCTAATTTAATGTCAGAGATTCAAAATTTAAACAACACTACACCAGGGAACAAAATATCACTAATGGCATATACTCGTGCTTAAGATAATGTTTGGCTCATGAGTTGTCATGATTTAAAATTGATAAAATTATACAGCATTACAAACATGAAACGAACGAATAATTTGGAGTAAGTCTGTTGTTTTCATTAATCTTGTTCACAACGCATTTATCGTTTATATCAAGTGCTAATTCGCATGAGTTGGTATATCACTCTGAATGGCTGATTGCTTTAAGAGGCTGCATACACGAAACTGGTTTTAGCTTGTTCGTTTTTAAATTCTATTCGTGTGATTATATTAAACTGATCCGACGTTTACATTAAGGAATGTCCCAATTAAACTTAAAACACGTATAAAAGTTGGTTCTTACCGTCGGTGACAATAATAACAATTTGTGTAGCATTGCTCCTCTTGCCGTTGGTTTCTATGAACATGGTAGCCATCAGCTGCCTTAGGGCTGCAGTAGTATCCTCGCCGCCGTCCGGCCAGCTAAGATAGGCAAAAATACGCTTGAATGTAATTAGCTTCGTTAGTATGTACAATTTGGTCTGATAACACAAACAAACAACTACCGAGTGGTTCAAAGAAAAAAACACGAATAATTAATTGATATTTACTATAGATATTGTTGAGGAACACACGTTTTCACAGAACACAAACATGAAGTCGTTAATACATTGAAAATGTATACCAACCTTATTCCGTTTATTGCATTTTTTAATTCGTTCGCGTACGAATAAGACTTTAAAAGTATTGGGAAGGTAATCTGGCTCGAATAAATCATGACCCCAATCTGCGTGTGGGATGGGCCTATGTTGAAAAGGTCAACAAATTGCGACATGAATGCCTTGGCGGACTGGAAGCCCGCATTCTGAACACTGCCAGACCCGTCCACCATGAATACTATGTCTGCCATCGTCGACGTACTGCATTCTGAAAGTAATGACATAGATCTAATTTTCTAGGTATTCCCATAACCAAGGCGGTTATGTTGCTTTTTTGTTGTTGTGGTTGGTACTAGTATGTAAGGAAGCAATGCATTCATAGAATGGCAAAGCATCATTCTAATATTCTGTGAAAATTGTAGATAAATCAATATGGTTGAGCAACTTGAGGTTCAGATGACCGTCTGTAATCAGGCTGTCTTTACGGGGTATCTGGCATTGGGCTACAGTGTGCGCTTTATATCTGTACATCCCATTGAATGCAGATGCACTCCAATCTCTTTGTTTATTTTGACCCACTAACGTCTCACAATAATACAGCAATTACATGATTGTCGGTGGTATTAATTTTAAGATGACCGCGATGGCGATAATATTTATGTTGACAATATTGTGTATTATGTATTATAACCAAGAAAATGTGACATGAACTCATGTAAACTGGAATGTTACAAACAATTACAATGTTATATATAATTATCGAAATATTAAAAAATGTATATTTTTTTCCAATATCAACTATATGTATTCTTTTAAACAACATGAATTTTGTATAGCCATAACTGCATTGTTTTAAAACAGACGCAGTTAAGTATGTTCTCTTACTTTCAGAGTAAATTAGGCTCGCGGTAGCTAATACAATCCAAAGAGAAATCACTTTCAAGCAGGTGCACATTTTTCTTTCAATAACATCCGCACCAAATATGATGTTAGAATGAGGTCAGAGAATTTATACGGACACAAAGCACAATGTTCTACGATTGATCCACGGTTATCAGTTCAAGTAACTACAAATTAAATAAAAAAAGATTATGGTCGATAAAACGTTAATCTCCCGTTTATCGACAACGATGGCATGGCATACGAGGGCAGTTATTTCTGATCGTTATCCTACATGTAAACAACACACAAACACACTTGGGTCCAAAGAGGGGATACGATAGAGCCACATTTGTCAGGTGCGGGTATTTGGCTTGTATTTTATGACTCCTTTATGTGTTCAAGATTGTGTCCACAAGTGTCGCTTCTTAACTACCGATAACTACTGATTGGTGGGCACTTCTTTCAACCAAGACAGAAAACGGTATTCCACGTGCTTAACCCATTTATGCCTTGTGGTCTCGCCCATCCTTCTAAATTGGATCAATTTATTTCCAAAATTAGGGATGTCTATTATATTTATTTCTATATTTAGAATATTTCTTATAGAAATTCCTTTAAGCAAACAGCGCAAACTCTGATGAGACGCCGCATCATGCGGCGTCTTATCTGGGTCTACGCTGTTTGCTAAGGCCTTTTTTCTAGACGCTAGGCATACATCGGTTAATTTTAAGTCAATATCTTTATTGAATTTCGGGGGCTTGTTTGGGCACGGTCTTCTAATGGAAATGTATCAACAAAATTGCGAAGATATATCATCCGTTGAAAGTTACGGGTATTTTAAGTGCCTTATTATGTGATGTGTTTTAACTATCGATATCTTATTTTATGTACGAGCTAATATTAAGTATACACGAAATTGAATTTAGTGATTCGTGTGCATACGTTCATTTAAATTTATTTTAAAAGTGTATCATTCAATATTAAATTCAACAAAAAAATGTTTTTTATAAATTACAACTACAATGTCAGAGTTTTTCTCGACGGACAAACATGTATACATGATGAATAAAATGAATTTAGAACCGATGAAGATGGAGGTGTGTCGGTCTTGCAGGGTCTCCTGCATTGTCTTCTCAAAGGAAAGATTACACAGGGCATGGGAGACGCCCAGTGATGTCCTGAAAAAGTCACCATCTGTTTATTTGGAAAACAAAATTAATTACTTATTGTTAACATGTATTGAATATTTATTGCGTAAACTTCATGTATACAAAGTCGCGTGCATAACATAGAGTAGGGAATACCTATTTTTTAAATGCATTTATAGCAGGCATTTGTTCTATCTATTGTTTTCAAGTTTAGTTTAGTTTAAACCTATTTATTTTAGCTCGATTGTATAGAAAGCCTAAGGCTTATTTGAAACGCTCTCGAGTCCTTTCCCTGGGACTAGAACCAGTACTTGGTGTCTATGGGGGAAATCTAAAGAACGCTAAATAACCCGTGACCTCCCAATGGCTAGGCGGACACCATATCCACTACACCACTGCGACCTCAGTGTAATATTTTTGACTTTGTTTGATTCCTATGCTACTTCAATACTGTGTTTGGTTTCGGGGGGGGGGGTCAAATGCTAAGGATATTGAAAGAGTTCAGAGAAACAAAAACTTGGTGTCAAAATGATTACTCGTAATTCAGTAGTTTACTGGGAACCAGGGCGATACCCGTTATATATAAATCGCTACGTACGAATTATAAAACATTTTTCAAGTTTTGCCAAATATAAACGGCAAATCCATGTTAACACGGTCAAATCCCGTTTGTCTATCTTATGTGAATCGTTAAATCGATAACAAAATTAAGACGTTCATATCTTTAACCAATTACAACACGGATTGACTTTGACGTTTTGCTTGAAAATATTTCTGTGCGATGAAATGAAGCCATCGGGGTTTTGTGCTCAACACCATGCGTGATATACATGTAGTTATTACATGTGCGAAGCTATTTCGGAAATCTAACTACCCTTAGTATTTTGGCAATCAATTTGCTCTTGTTTGATCATTTACAAAAAGTGCACTGTGTTGAAAAACCCGGTCTCTCTCCTACTGCCGCTGCTGCAGCTTCACTTTTAGATATGTAATTCGTCGAAATGTTTTTTTTTATGTTATTTAACCCATTTATGTCTTGCGTCTAGAAAAAAGGCCTTGGCAAACAGCGTAGACCCAGATGAGATGCGGCGTTTCATCAGGGTCTGCGCTGTTTGCTTATAGGAATTTCTGTAAGAAATATTCTAAATATAGAAATAAATATACTAGCGTCGCTAATTTTGGAAATAAATCGATCCAATTTAGAAGTATGGGAGAGTCCACTAATCAAAAATGGGTTAATGTACCCCGAGTAGATACACATGTTTCAATACGTATACTGCATATAGTATATTGTTTCACGTAACTAGATCTAAATCCACTTTACTGGTATTACCAGTAACTTATATGCATCTGCTCTCGGTATTTTTAAATGCCAAAAAGAAAATGCTATTTGTTTATCAAACTTAACGAAAACTCAAACTGGAATACAAAAAACAACGTCGGACGGGTAAGTTGAAACAAACAACTTTTTTCTTTACGCCTAGTTAATTTCTTTGTAAAATTTGCCAGTCAATTCATGAATCAATTTATCGTTCTGTAGTATAAAGATAAATAACATTGACAAAAATAAAGGTTGGTATATATATCAATATTGATGCAGTTAAACACAAATAAAATACTGGTAATTAAAGGTGTCCTTACAATCAAGTGCGAGAAGAATCGTTTAGAGCTAGGAAGCCAAATTCAGGGATCCAAGAATAGGCGTAACATGTCATCTTTGTCCTGCGTTTGTACATTAATTAACCCATGTATGCCTAGCGTCTAGAAAAAAGGCCTTGGCAAACAGCGTAGACCCAGATGAGACGCCGCATGATGTTGCGTCTCATCAGGGTCTGCGCTGTTTGCTTAAAGGAATTTCTGTAAGAAATATTATAAATATAAAAATAGATATACTTGACATCCCTAATTTTGGAAATAAATTGATCCAATTTAGAAGGAACGGAAAGTCCACTAGGCATAAATGGGTTAAGGACAACACATGGCACGAGTATTAATGTCAACGCGGATTTTTAAAAGGCATTTATTATGTTTAAATGTCGCCATAAGCTTGAATAAATTTAGTGCACGAGACAAGCTGTAAAAGGGAGCACACTCGTGTTGATTCTATTAAGTTGACAGTGTATTTATTTCCCATTACGTGACGTGATATCCGTTTCCATATACGTGGTATTCTATTAATTTCCTTGGACGCGAAACATATTTATTTCCCCCTACCTACTGAACTAGCATCTCATTTTCTTTACGTTACACCATGTCTTTTTCACATTAGCTGAAAACGCATCTATTTCCCTTTGTTAACTGATCATTCTGACAAGCTCTTGAGACGTTCATTCAGTTGTGTGCACACATCACTATCGAACTTAATCCAATGCAATATTTGATTGAAATGTATTTTCAAACAATATTTTATTGAACGAGGATATACATTTTAATACACATGTATACTATTTTCTCTTTTCGCTAACGACATTGAACAATTTAAGTAATAACAATGAAAACATGATAACGCTAAACTAGCTATCTATTTACTTATTATTTTTTGCATATGATGCTGTATTTTTTTCCGAAACACAAAGGGATTGAAAAAAACTTGAGATAATCTATATGAATATTGTTATCGATAAAAGCACAGGTGGTTAGCGTGTGGCTATGATATTAATTAGTGAAAACATCATTTTGAATGATAAATAATCATATTATAACGAAAAATTAACTTTTCTGAAAAAAAATATTTCACTATCAAATATATATATAACAAGGTATGCAACTCAAAATCAGCCCAAAACGGGGTGCATCGCTTTGAACAGCCATATCTTCATCAATTTTGCAGCGATTTTCACGATCTCGGTCTTATTCAACGCAGAAATGAATTTCCTTTCTGGAAATGTATATGTCTTGCAATATTTTTACAAATGCTGGGTCAACTTTTAAGAAATAACACGATACACAACACGCATGACCCAGTTGACAGTGATCATGCTGTCTTTAAGACTGAAATCTTCACGGAGTAAAGGGCAACTTCCCTATAAAGTTCATGTAGTTCGATACCATAATTCAATAAAACGTATGAAAAAACATTATTACCGTTCTTGTCGTTACATTCTGCATCAAGACTAACTGTCCAGCGCCGTTTGAAACCTTTGTTTACATACATTTCAACTAACTGACATTTTAAACATACGAGTGATTTCATTGGTCCAATGCGGAGGTGTGTCTTTACAACTGGAGATTTCATTCATAAAGAATACATGATCACTGTCAACTGGGTCATGCGTGTTGTGTATCGTGTTATTTCTTAAAAGTTGACCCAGCATTTGTAAAAATATTGCAAGACATATACATTTCCAGAAAGGAAATTCATTTCTGCGTTGAATAAGACCGAGATCGTGAAAATCGCTGCAAAATTGATGAAGATATGGCTGTTCAAAGCGATGCACCCCGTTTTGGGCTGATTTTGAGTTGCATACCTTGTTATATATATATTTGATAGTGAAATATTTTTTTTCAGAAAAGTTAATTTTTCGTTATAATATGATTATTTATCATTCAAAATGATGTTTTCACTGATTAATATCATAGCCACACGCTAACCACCTGTGGATAAAAGCTGAAAGTCAAAGAAGAAAAAAGTATTTATCTATAAAAAGGGTGGAAATAATTCACAGAACAAGCCAATTTTATAATGACATAGAAATGGTTCGATCATTTAACTATTTCGGCATTGTACTGTCAAGAGGTGGGTCATTTATACAAACTACTCAAACATTATTCGATAAAAACGTAAAGGCTATGGGGTCGCTTTTTTAAATCACCATAGATATGCATGCTCATGTAAATAATGTTTAACTTGCTTGATTCGTATGCTACTTCAATACTGTGTTATGCGTATGAAGTTTGTGTGTTTCCAATGCTGCGGATATTGAACGAGTTCAGAGAAGATTTTTGAAACGAATAGATTGTCAAAATGATTACTCCTAATTCAGTACTTTACAAGGAACTAGGGCGATACCCGTTATATATAAATCGCTACGTACGAATGATAAAATCTTGTATAAAATTGTACACTGTTATGAGAAACGATGCTGAATATATAATACGATGCAACATTTGGATAACTTAAGTTATCTTTAAAATACTTGCTTTAAAATACTGTTTTTGTAGATGTATGGATGTATCCAGAGTCAGTAAATTTTTTTTTTTTTATTCCTATACATAAAAGTAGACTTATTGATATATACAAAGGTGTGTGGAGAAATGTTTTGAATGTAAACAAGATGTGTTTGTGAAACACTATGTCCCCCCCATTTATTTGACCTTTGACCTTGAAGGATGACCTTTATCTTGATCTTTTCTCACTCAAAATGTGCAGCTCCATGTGATACACATGCATGCCAAATATCAAGTTGCTATCTTCAATATTGCAAAAGTTATGGCCAAAGTTAAAGTTTGACGCAAACAAACCAACAAACCAACAAACAGACAGGGCAAAAACAATACGTCCCCCAGTATAGACTGAGGGACATAAAACTCATTAAAATTATACATAGAATTGAACCATCGATTTGAATTAACTGATAACATTAACATAATCCAAAACTTAAATTTAAAAAAAGATATATCAAAATTAAGACTTTTGTCCCATGTGTTAAAAAATTAATCTGGGATACATATACATATTCCAATAAACGAAAGTAAATGAAGTATATGTATATCAATGATATCAAAGACGAGTATCATTTTGTAATTGTTTTCGCTCTTTCAACCGATATTATAAAAAAATGCGTTTCTACAAAATCTATTATAACCAAACTAGAATGCATAAATCTATGCATTTGTTAACAAATACTAACACTTTAGTCCTCACTGAACTCGCGATATATTGTAAAAATGCTTTTAAAATGAAAACTTAACTAGAATGCATAAATTTATACTTTTGTGAACAAATACTTACACTTTAGTCCTCACTTAACTCGCGATATATTGTAAAAATGCTTTTAAAAGGAGAACTGAGGCATTGAATGCAAACGTGGAGCAATGTGATGACCTTAGTTCATTTTAAACACCTTGCTATATACCACGTTGGTCACTTTCGCATTACAATGCATGTGCTTATTGCTTATATATGTTTCGTATATATTTTTCGACATTTTCGTATATTTAACGATGAACTGGATTTGGTATAGTATATTTATTGTTATAGTAATAAACGTTCTGTTCTGTTATGGTCAGCAAGCATTTATACTCGTTTGTATTTCTGGAAGCCTGTAGTAAGTTTTGTTCAGCAGCATGTACCTTGTCAACCTCCGCGCAGAGATTTGACTGGAACCAGCATCGCTGGATCAATGTGAGAACAAGGAATGACAACTCTGCATGGAGATTGGTACTTCGTTACGACAAGCGCTTGGCATAACAGCTCATCGGACATAAACAAAAAAAGAAAAATAATCAAATAAGACAAAATTATTAGTCAATGCCCAATGTTTATGTAAGCACAAATCGATTTTCAACTGTTTCAAACTGTTGGGTCGAAAATTATGGAAGACTAGTTGCAATAATGGTTTTCAATCACCACGCTTAGCACCAAAATAGAGCGATTCTTTTGAATGATGATGCAAACTGGGTGATATAGAAATATCACCAAAACTGTAAATAAAAAGTATAACGTGTTTCTGTAATCAGTCTGAATTTCATGTAAGTAAAAATCGGCGAAGAATTCGCTGGTGACAAAACAGTTTCTCTTTGTTAAAGCCATTTGTAGAAATAGGATATTTACTTACTAATCGATTGTTATATCCTTACTATATTTCATTTCAACAATGGTTAAGGATAACACATTAACAATTTCTCTTTTCACCTCCTCAAATTTAAAGCAAATATGGTCGCGAAAATAGGTGTTAAAAATTTCGAGTTGCATAAGGATGTTTGTAGGAATGTAAAAACTGACGCGTATAAGCGGCCAGCGCCCGCCGCCTCACGGTGGGCTTTCAACCGTATTATAAAAATATGTTGCTTCCGGATCAAAAAATATATATTTCACTTGTGGTTGTAGATTGTTTTTCCTATTATTACACGTAAAATAAAATTGGATCATTGAAGGCAACACATATCCTTAAGTTCTTGCTGAAAGAAACTTCAATCAGTGAAAATATACGATTTTATAGGTTCTACCATTTTATTTACTTCTCTTAACAAGTGTTCATATGTGTCAACTATTGAAAAAAAACATGTGTTAACCAAACAATAGATGCACCAATCGACAAAACTATTCTTTAGCTACAACGACGCACGCATTTAATTAGTGTTAGCCTATGTACCTGCTTTACAGGACATGTTCGTCATTACGTCACGTGCACGTGAACATTCATCCAATTCATGTGGCCATTCATCACTTTTAGCTTTGTTATTATCTTTGTTACGTAAATTGCGTATGTTTATGTGACCAAATGTCACAAATAAGACTTTTCACGGATTATGGACTCGCACATGCTTCCATACGACTCTACCACACTGTTATAGTAACGTTTGGACTAATATCGTCACGTTCACGCGACCATTCATACAGCGTTTCATTAACTTTTTATCGTACAGTGCTAATATTTCAATGGTCAACATTCCCAAATAATAGTTTTCCTGAAATATGGACTACTAGGTGCTTGTTGAGAATACAAACAGTTACAACGCTCTTATAGCCAAAAGCAATCTATGGATACTCCACATGCAATTCGCGCTGCTTTGGTTGGAATTTTGTCAAGTTAATGTTTTTCGTCGTGAATGCAATTATCCTATATTACGTCTGAATATTCTACCACGTAGCTTTGACCGTGGTCAAGTGCCTAAACGTAACAAACAAGAGTGTTCTCTGTGTATTTACTGCTACAGCTCGCAAATATCAAACATGCACTGACCTTTATTCATGCATATATAAAATACCGTTGCAATGCATGTTTTTGTGTCCGCAGTTGTTAAATCGACGCTGTTATATAATTATACTGTCTTTGAGACACTTCGTATATTCTGTGCTCGGCAAGACGTATCCACGTACACACAAACTTTAGTTCCCAGCTTGTGACACTAGTGATGAGGCGTCTGTAGACAAGCCTCGCTCGGGGTTCAATGCATTTGTAGACAAGCCTCGCTCGGGGTTCAATGCATTTGTAGACAAGCCTCGCTCGGGGTTCAATGCATTTGTAGACAAGCCTCGCTCGGGGTTCAATGCATTTGTAGACAAGCCTCGCTCGGGGTTCAATGCATTTACGTAAAGTCAGGCTAATCAGGGACAACACTTCCGCGCCAAAACAAGAAGAAACTTCCTTAAAAGGAAAAATACGATAAAAGCGGAATGTTTCGTACCCTGAGTAGTGTGTGCGGACTGCACATGATTATCTGGAAAACACTGCGCAAATGTTTTAAGCCCAGTTTTCCCAGAACGAGTCAATTTAATCAAGCTGATGACGGGAACGAACTTCACAGACAGAATGTTCATCAAAAAGTGTATAACGGATCATGGTAACTTGTAATGGAGATTGTTCTAATCGAATAAAGCGGAAATGTGTGTTCAAATAACGATCTTGAATGATGCGATAAAGGAATTGAATTGAGTTCGGGTCGAATGTAAATTAAACACACTCCCATGAGAGCACATTGTCAGCCAACACTGAACTTCGAGGATTCGTCCGTTTTAATGTCTCGGATGGTGCATTCAGTTTTCTCGATTAACAAAATATTCGTTCAAAATGTTTGTATTTAGAATGAAAATGTTAGCCTTGACATGTATGCACTAAAAGGGTTATTCCTTATCTAAAAAGTATCATTCAGAACGGTATAGTCATTCGTAATGGCTTAAAATCGTTGATGCTGTTATTGTTGATGATGATGGACGTAATATGATGGTTGTCGTGATAGCAGTACCAACGACGACGACGACGATGATTATGGTGAATACGTATGCTGAATTTGCGTGATGAATATTGTGAATAAATAATTGATGATGGTGGTGATGATGATGAGGAGGAGGACGACGACAATAAAGAAGAAGAAGACGACGACGACGACGACGATGATGATGGTGGTGATGATGATGATGATGACGACGACGACGACGACGACGACGACGACGATGACGATGATGATGATGATGATGATGATGATGATGATGATGATGATGATGATGATGATGATGATGATGATGATGATGATGATGATGATGATGATGATGATGATGATGATGATGATGATGATGATGATGATGATCGTGTACATGAACGAGTGTAAGGCTTCAGTTTTAAAGGTTTAAATAGTTGAGAGTAAATGTTTCAAAGGCTTTGAAGAAAACCATACTGTACATTAACATTAACAGCTAACGTTATCAACGGGTAGATGGACCTGAACGTAAAGGATCGACGCACTATAGTAGAAGAGAAATTTGCCATTGCAATTCACGTTATTTTTCAATGCCCAATCATAAATTAATAACGATCTTCCAGCCAAGCACGCGACGCTGATGACGTAGCAAGCGTTTGTTGGCATAAATAAAGATCCATAAACGCCTTTTTTTCTGGTTTGGTTTGGAATCAAATTGCTGATCTGTTTTCCTGCATCTTGCTATTTTTGATGAAGAATCGGCAGCCGCTGAATGATTTAATCGCATCAAATTGATTTGAATATCACGAGATGAGCTGCGACATTTTCAATCGCGACTAATGAGGATTATGTTTGAGACCGACCACTTAAAGTAATTTTCGCTTAGGCTTAACTCTCCCGAGTTGAATATCAAAGACGGGTTCACAGTATGCATCAAATCAGTACAACATTTCCGCTTTGGAATTTATCTGTTCGTTAATTGACATAAGCGTCCTTATCGTGATTTGAAGAAATGCTCTCAATCGGCTCTTTTATGAAAGTCAAATGCCGATCCCCCATCAAAAACACTTTGTTCGAATCATATAGGGCTATTTAAACACAAATAATGAGTCCTATAGAGCTGACAAAATGTTAAACGACAAAAACACTTGTTACGCGCATAAGCGACGCCAATCTAGCGCAGTCCCGCGGCGAACAACAATGTCGCTTAGCACGTTGACGGTGAATGGACAAAAGATGGCGCGTTGGATTGGACACGGCTTTAAAACTAATGGACACAATGAAATACAACGATTTTATGCTGAACCTTTTAACACCATCAACGATGTTTAATTTACCACAGTGCATTAGTAGTGTTTGGCGTGGTTCCTATTTCATAGAATCCGTGTAAGGGTCCCACAAGTAGCGGAGACCGGGGAAAAGTGTTACTCTTGAGATTTCATCAAATATCTAGTCCATAATGGCATAATGAAATATTGTAAATATATCTATTAATAAAAAAAAAACATTGTTCAAAATTGTATATTGATAATTTGGTGCATTAAAATATACAATTGCAATGTTTAACCAAGTCGCAAATATGCGGTAAGTGATGTGTAACAACTTACCCTCACTCTGTGTGGTCTAACAACTTACCGTCACATTGTGTGGCGTAACAATTTACATTCACTATGTGTGTCGTAACAACTTACCCTCAATATGTGTGGTGTAACAACTTACATTCACTATGTGTGGTGTAACAACTTACTATCACCATGTGTGGCGTAACAAATTACCGTCACATTGTGTGGCGTAACAACTTACATTCACTATGTGTGGTGTAACAACTTACCTTCACTATGTGTGGTGTAACAACTTACCATCACTTTATGTGGTGTAACAACTAACCCTAACTGTGTGTGGTCTAACAACTTACCTTCACTGTGTGTGGTGTAACAATTTACCTCCACTGTGTGTGGTGTAACATTTTACCTTCGCTATGTGTGGTGTAACAACTTACATTCACTATGTGTGGTGTAACAACTTACCTTCACTATGCGTGATGTAACAACTTACATTCACTATGTGTGGTGTAACAACTTACCTTCACTGTGTGTGGTGTAACAACTTACTTCAGTGTGTGTGGTGTAACAACTTACCTTCAGTGTGTGTAGTAACAATTTACCTTCACTGTGTGTGGTGTAACAACTTACCTTCACTGTGTGTGGTGTAACAACTTACCTTCACTGTGTGTGGTGTAACAACTTACATTCACTATGTGTGGTGTAACAACTTTCCTTCACTGTGTGTGGTGTAACAACTTACCTTCACTGTGTGTGGTGTAACAATTTACCTTCACTATGTGAAAAATGATGGCATTCAATGGTATTAATAGTTTCAAAATTTACTGTTTCAAATGAAACATGTTAATACATATTTCATCACTGATTTATATAAATATTTCAAATGTAAAAAAAGTGTAGAAATCATGAACATAATGTAATTAAACTCACAATAAAACACATCATAATTAGCTTTTGCAAACATGAATCGTCCAATCATCCCAAATGCCGATGGTTTTGTTCACGTTTCATTGACAAATTATCCAAATTTTTGTGTCTTTTTATATTTAAAAAAAATCGAATCGTCTTGCCATTATAACGATGTCCTTCAAATTATTCTTCTGGTCCTTTTGGAAATAAATTGCTTGCCTAAAATTGTTGCGTATATGCACATGTTTTGTAAAGGCCGTAATATGGGTTTGTTTAAACATAAAACAACACGATCTGTTGGGATTCATATTGATTTACAGGACAATTGCAACTCCGTAAAAAGGTTGAAATGCAACCTCCCTACGATAGTCACTTATACTTTGACTTATTTATGTTTATGTTTGTAAGATCATGCACATGTTGTCAAGATGAAAGAGACACACAATTCTAGTTAAATTATCGTTTTTGTCATCAAACTGAACGTCTGTGATTGGTGTTATCAGTTTTCTATGAATGGTGAAACCATGTCTCTATGATTGGTTTAACCAGGTCTATATGATTATTGTTACCAGTTCTCTATTATTGGTGTAATCAGGTCTCAATGATTGGTTTAACCAGGTCAATATGATTATTGTAACCAGTTCTCTAGTATTGGTGTTACCAGGTCTTTATGATTGGTGTAACAAGGTCTTTATGTTGGTATAACAAGGTCTTTATGATTTGTGTAACCAGGTCTCTATAATTGGTGCAACCAGTTCTATATGATTGGTGTAACCAGATCTCTATGATTGGTGTAACCAGGTTTCTGTGATTGGTGTAACCAAGTCTCAATGATTGGTGTAACCAGGGCTCTTTGATTTGTGTAACCAGTTCTCTTTGATTGGTGTAACAAGGCCTTTATGTTGGTATAACAAGGTCTTTATGATTTGTGTAATCAGGTCTCTGTGATTGCTGTAACAAGTTCTATGTGATCGGTGTAACTTGTCTCATAATTGGTGTAACTAGTTCTCTATGATTTGTGTGACCAGGTCTCTATGATTGGTGTATCCAGGTCTTTATGATTGGTGTAATCAGGTCTTTATTATGGGTATAATCAGATCTATATGATTGATGTAATCTGGTATATATAGTTTGTGTTACCACGTTTCTATGATTGGTGTAACCATGTCTCTATGATCGGTGTAACCAGGTCTTTATGATGGGTATAATCAGGTCTATATGATTAATGTAATATGGTCTACATGATTGGTGTAACAACGTCTCTATGATTGGTGTTTCCACGTCTCTATGATTGGTGTTACCACGTCTCTATGATTGGTGTAATCAGGTCTATATGATTGGTACAACACGGTCTCTATCATGGTATACCAGGTCTCTATGATTGGTTTAACTAGTTCTCTATGATTGGTGTAACCAGGGCTGTAACCAGGGCTTTTTTATTTGTTTAACCATGTCTCTATGATTGGTGTTATCAGGTCTCTATGATTGATGTTATCAGATCTCCTTGATTGCTGTAACTAGGTCTCTATGATTGGTGTTACCATGTCTCTATCATTGTTGTATCAAGGTCTCTATCATTGGTGTAACCAGGTCTCTATCATTGGTGTAACCAGGTTTCTATGATTGGTGTAACCTGGTCTCTATCATTGGTGTAACAATGTCTATAGTATTGGTGTTACCAGGTCCCTATTATTGGTGTGAACGGGTCTCTACGATTGGTTTAACTAGTTCTCTATGATTGGTGTAACTAGTTCTCTATGACTTGAGTAACCAGGTCTATAATATTTATGTTAACAGGTCCCTATCATTGGTGTAACTAGGTCTCAATGATTGGTGTTACCAGGTTTCTATGATTGGTGTAACCATGCCTTTATTATTGGTGTAACCAGGTCTATATGAATGATGTTACCAGGTCTATATGATCGGTGTAACCAGGGCTCTATGATTTGTGTAACCAGGTCTCTATGATTGGTGTAACCAGGTCCCTATGATTGCTGTGTCCAGGTCTATATGATTGATGTAACTAGGTCTTTATGATTGGTGTTACCAATCCTCTATGATTGGTGTAACTAGGTCTCTATGATTTTTTTTAACCAGGTCTCTGTGATTTGTGAAACCAATTCTTTATGACTGGTATAACTAGGTTTAAATGATTGTTGTAAGCAGTTCTCTATAATTGGTGTTACCATGCCTCTATGATTGGTGTAACCATGCCTCTATGATTGGTGTAACCAGATCTCTTTGATTGGTGTAACCAGTTCTCTATGATTTGGTGCAACCAGTTATGTTTCCTTTGATATTAAAATTTCTCTATGATTTAAGTTGCCATTTCTATGTTATTTGGTATAACAAATTCACCGTGGTTGGTGTAACCAATTCTCTCAGTTTGATGTAATAAGTTCGATGTGGTCGATGAAAATCGCACTCCAGCGACAGGACAGTGTCGCCATTATACGCGCTCTTTAAGGTATCAGTTCAAATATTTGCATGTTCACAGTCATCGACTTGCTGCGTTCGATTTTACAGATTTGCCACAATGGAAATATGAAAACAAATATTGACATACACTTTTGCTGTTGTTCTGGTGGGGCATTTTGCTGCTAAATGCGTATTTTGTTCCGAAAACAAGAATTTAAAATCTATTGAATGTGTTAATCTTTGAAATTAATTCATAAATCAATTATGTGTCCTGAAAAGATATATAAAATGTAGAATCCTATTTCATTTTGCATATGTTTATTTTAACGTGCTATTCATATAGGAAGAACACATTGTGCAATTTTTATAAAAGCCACGAGTATTCTAGTCCAAAGAATAAAGTATAGAACGGATTCAACGATTGTTTCTTTAGGTACTATATACCAAGTGCCAAAACCAACTACGGCGATATGATAGCAACTTTGCTACGAATGCGACGTTTGTTTACGCACATTGTACCGTATTGTATAACTAGTGCCCATATTATATGTATACATCTGAAAAACAAAAAACCAACAAATTCACAGCATGTCTATGTAGACGCGTCAAGGAGACAGAGACTTAAGTCAGCATAGTCTATAGTGTATTTTTGCACAGCATTTAATAAAGTACATACAAAGTAATGCAGCATTATCATTCTTTTTTACAAATTAGTTAAACTTTTATTAGTTGGAGCATCATCTAATCATGTCCGTCTAAGTTAAGTTGCCTGCCCATCTCTCTTATTTCACCAACACTTTGGTCCTAGAGATGACCCTAACTGACCCGCGGCGGAGGTCACTCATTTCCCCGCCCCCCCCCCCCCCCCCCCCCCCCGCGGAGAGATATTCAGACCCGCGAGATGATGGACGGGGCTTCCGGCCAAACTCGCCGTATGCGCACGAAATAGTTATAACGTACTTCGAAGCGAAATCGCCTTCGTTTTATTACTTCGCCAGTAATAGGGAATTTAGGTCTTTAAACTGGCTTGCTTCGCTCAAATATTCGGGTTTTATTGTCAGTTAATCTAATATGACATGGGAAAGTACGAGAATTATCACCCTGTGACAGCCGCAGTTTAATTTAAGGGTCCGGAATTGTGGTCAAGCGATGTCGGTGGCTGTTTTACAAGGCAGTTGCATAATGTGAATGCGCCGCGCTGTGACTTTTAGAGCTTCTGATCAAAGATTCTCCCACTGATCCTGGCCTGTCTGCCGCGATCTGCGAAGAGTCGTTATAACACTTTATTACTATAATGAGTAAATGCGACAATAAACATTTTGATATGGTTTTGTCTTAGACGCTCAATTTAAATGTAGGGACAGGATAAATTCAACAAAACAAATTTAATGTCGACACACTGATCCCTGACTCATATCCACATCATCATCATCATCATCATCATCATCATCATCATCATCATCATCATCATCATCATCATCATCATCATCATCATCATCATCATCATCATACTTTGACTAAGTTTGATGACTCATGGACATTTTGCATACACTTCTCTTTAACGAAGACTGCATCCCGTATGTCTCGCTGAATCAGATTTATTCAATCGTTTAAAATACAGTTTTAATGTCACCTATAAAGTTAATATCTGTCGTTCAAATTAAAGCCGTAGCGACGATGTATTGAGGCGAGGCAAGGAAAAAAGCGTTCCAATTTCTTACCGCTCCATTTGCGCCTTTACCGTAGCAGGGCAGCACTTTGCCTGATTAAACTGAAAACTCGCCGAGCATCGCGAGTCTATGTAGACGAGGACGTATATACGGACACAATAATGAACATTAAGGAAAAAGGCTTTTATCTATGGAAACTACATTGCTTCGCATAGTTTGTTTTGTTAATACTCACTGTTGTGGAAAATTATGTGCCATTCTGGCTCTTTGCTGTGAAGAGCCATACAGATCGGATTTTCTATCACACGTGGAACAGGTTCAACATGAGAACTGGGAGTTTAACTCCGATAGTTTAAAAAATGATCCAAAGTTTACTGCTTGAATCCGTCTAGAAAAATAATTTCATATGTAATCGACATAATCATCATCATCATTATTATTATTAAACATGTAAACCAAAACCATTAAGTGCCGGTAATGAGCAAAACAATAAATAATTATTGTTATAGTTATGTTGCAAAATGTATCAGACCACGTTATAATCGAAATAAATGTTGCAGTACTTGTGTTTATTGGTCTATAAACAACGCTTGATCGATCGCTAATATTGCTTTATAATTCTTGTATCTTGACTCTAAAACGTTGCCAAATGGAGGATAAAACACGTTTGAATATTTCTGCCAAATAAACATCTACTAACGCCAGCGCATTGAAATTTTCTAACCGAGAAAAACTAGCTGTGATTGTTACGTTTTTAAGTTAAAAAGTCTATAATTATTAAACTTCTTGAACAATATTGATGTTCTTGCAAGGCTTTCTTAATATTTTGCGCAGTATAAAAGATTTTGTGACTTATGCTTTGGACAAAACACAAATACAACTATAACAATAAAATCAAATATGTAAATATTCACACAAAACTCCCTCTCTGCGAGATGTCTATTATAATCGTTAAAATGAACAAATACATTTGGTTGTATTTTAATCGTTTAATATAATAACGAAAAAGTAATTATACCGGATTGTAATAATAACATTAATTAATTACACGTATCACACTTAATTATTAATAAAACGGTTTTATTAATAAAACTAAAAATACCCCCCCCCCCCCGCACACACACACACAAAACTCTTGGAAAATCGTAACATTTTCCCATTTTCATGTCATTTTTACACCAAATTGATTCATTGTTTATAATCTAATTCGAACAACAATTCATAAATTGTTTCGGAATTGTTTGCGTCAAATTCATCAGTGTAATCGCATTTATGAAGCTGTAATAACATTATAACACGAGATAAGCAATTAAATGTTATCTTTCTACTTCATCGGATCTCATAATTTCAGACTCGTGTAAAATTAATCGCCTCCATTGAATATCGGTTTTATCGATGTTATAATCTCGCAAGATGAGCATATTCGTGCGACATTCCGGCCGATAATATCGCCACATCTATGCCTCTGTCGGCCGCCCCTCCACGCCTATTGGGCCAGCACGACACGCCCAGTTTAATGAAGCTGCGCTCTTCCTCTCAGCCCGGTCGCCATTTTACTTCGCGCGACCAATCGAATCGCTCGCTGAATCCGCTGCGTTGAAAACCAGCTTTTGACGCCCTCTATTCAATATTGGAAACGCCCCTACTTCTTCGTTCGCTTTGTACATATCTGTCCCTCTTTAGAAATTAAACCCAGATCTCTTAAAATCACAAGAAGACCAAATATAGAAGAATACTCAGTCGTTGCTTGGAAGGATAAGATGAACTTCATGTAATGTGCGCTGGCTTACAATGACTGGAGTTTCGGCCATTATTGGGGTAAGTGTGCATTTTGACAGTTACAGGATCCATGGTACGTTGTCGCATGTTGAGAGCGCATAGCGCAACTTCAGAGCCATGATTAATTTGCTTCGCTAAATGCTTTATAACTAGATTGAACATCCATTAGGAGACGCAAAGAAACACAAAGTAGCTTAATCTATCGTGGCGCGTTTTATTTCTTGTCAAAATGAATTCCACCGTTTTGTAGATGTGTTCAGTAAATAGAAAAATGATGAAAATCTTGGCAACTTAAAGAACTGGGCGTGTTAAGAACGGTGCTTAAAATATCTTCAGACCAGGCGAGCTGGGTAGCTAATGCTGCCAAGAAAGGGGGCGGACAACAGGGGAATGAATGTAAATGAAACCAAATGGAAAGCTATGCCAGTTTTCTTTTGGATGGTTTCCCGGTTTCAAAGGTGTTGAAAGGATTAATTCCAAGAATTAATTAGGATTTATGAGCAGTTTGAATGTCAGGGGCGGATGAAATGCGGCCCCGAATAGTTCTGGCTATATAGGCTACATTCGTGGAGGACTTGTCGCTCTTTGATTCGAGATACATACATGCGTTTCTAGCAATTAGTTCTATTTAGTGCACGTGCTGATTGTAATACTGATAAAAATAACAAACGATAAAAACACACGTTGGCTTTAGACGGCTTAATTATTGAAAACAAATAACGAAGCCTCCGATGCAACTAAGAGCCTTAGATTCGAACGCACGGGAAAAACACGTTTTATATAGCATAGCTTTATTTTTTATGTTTACATGTCAGACACCCATTGTAAACATATTCCTTAAGTCGCTTTGCTTATTATTTATCAATGCATAATTTTGAAAATAATGTCATTACCATAAACAAATAGTTTAAAGTGTGAATATCGACATTTAAAAACGGTTACATCAAATACTTCTGAGCCAGATGTCCGTAAAAAACATTAAACATGTTCAAAAAAGTTTTTCAGTGTTTCCTGATATATATCGCCTTTATATATTTATTTTTGTTACAAATTGAGTACATTTTCTTTATGTTACTCTACAAATCAATTGTATATTGACATCAACAAGCAAATACACGTGAAATGACTTTTATCCCTACTGCATACGAAACTGATTATTTTCATGAAGGTTATTGATAGTGTCGTTTTTCTTATATATTAAGTGAGGTAAATTGTAAGTATCTTTGTTGAATATCTTGTCAGCTCACTATAATTGTTCCGTACTGAACGTCGTTACATGCAATTTAGCAAATACAAGAAATAACACAATCCAAACATCGTACAGTGCATCGTATATTAGTTCTGAATTAACCCATTTATGCCTAGTGGACTCTCCCATTCTTCTAAATTTGATCAATTTATTTCCAAAATTCGGGATGTCTAGTACATTTATTTCTATATTTAGAATATTTCTTACAGAAATTCTTTAAGCAAACAGCGCAGACCCTGATGAGACGCCGCATTATGCGGCGTCTCATCAGGGTCTACGCTGTTTGCCAAGGCATTTGTTTCTAGACGCTAGGCATAAATGGGTTTAAACTTAAGACCATCAGTACAGTGAGTGATACAGTGATAGTCCGTTCAGATGCGACCCGACCTCTCGATTCATTAATTTTGGAAATAAATTAACGAAATCTAACGTCGTTCAGTTCCAATCTCATCTACAAGAAAAAATCAAGAAAAAACAAATAGCAGAATATAACATCAATATACATTACACGCTGTTGTGATTTTGTAAGTTTAAATATATACATAAATATTATCTATACATGCATAATACAGTTTGTTTTACAATTGTGCTTAAACTGGTTTCTTTGATCCTCACGCATTAACCGTGGAAGCCTGATCCTTTGCGGTCCCTTAACCATGAAGCATATTTGCGTTGTTCTCGTATCAAGTGTTTAACATGCGATTTGTAAAAATTAATGCCTTACACAGCGCGTTCGTTTCTATTTCTTTTATTAAGTTATGCATCTTTAAGTTTCTGTATTTCGCAATGTGGGTTTAAATAGGAGACACGTTTTTGATGTGTCGAACGATGAGAGAGACTACTAAATGCCAGACCGCTACATGGCAGCCCTAATCTCCAATAGCACAATCGGAGATATAGTTTGGCTTCTGTTATAAAAATATCATTATTCCTTAAGCGATGTCTAATAATTCTGCTTAGATACGATTATACAATCAATACATTTTTTATTACCATGGTAAAATATTAAGTACGTAACAACAGTGTTCATGCCTAGAGATGCTGTCATCATCCGTCTATTGTTTTTTTTACATATTTTTTTAACAACATCGTCCAACAATCGTCATAAAATTTCATGTTTTTAATAAACCATAAACTGAAAATCCGCTCATAAATCAGCTCTGGATAAAAAGAGTTAGTACCGTTTAACCATAAAATTATTAAGGATAATAATTTGCGTTTAATGTCTGAGATCCGTTAAATTGTATCCACTATAAAGATCAAACGGATCTGTACATTACGGAACGGTAGTTTTATGACGAGTAATTATCCCAATTCATTTAGAGGCAAACTATAGACTCTCGAGGCGTCGCACACCAGCGACTTTCTATAGAGCGCCGACCACGGGGTCCGCTTGTTTAGTACTCGAACTTCTGTTTATTTAAATAGGCAATTACATTTTCCGCAAATTAAAATTTAAGTTCAGTGAAATGGAGCGCATGCGATTGCTTCACTTCTTTCTGAGTGGCAATATTAAAGAATGAAGAATGCTGTTGTTTCCGTGCAATTTTTCTTCAAAATCAGCCTAAGATTGCGATGTAACGTTCTTCTTGGTCAGAGTAAACAGATGTAGGTTACATCACACTATACAACACTTTTGACAACTAAATATTGCGTTTAAACGTTAATTAACAAATACGTAATATATTCTCAAAAGTGCAAATAGTAAAAAGGTAAACGACTATGTCCCTTAAAAGTGCCCATAAGGGGAAACTTATTTAAAAATCTGTAAACCACAAATAATGATTGCAAAAATAATGAATCATACTCGCTGTATTCATTAAGACAATTTATTCTTAGTTAAAAATAATTTTATAATAGTGGGCCTGTTTGTTTGGCCCGTTTTATGTATACATGTTGACGCCATAACGGCGTTTTCTTTATATCAATGGGTTGCGCAGTTGATTAAATAAATGCCTAGTGTTATTTCTACGTATGGCTTCTAATTCAAGCGTTCGATACTCTTCGCGTTGTTTTCCCTTTTAATTTTTAGTAGTTTGTTTCTTGTTTTTAATTGTCTAAATCTGTAGTATACTATATTTGATTTAGTTTAATGAATATGCTATAGTAAAGAGAATTTATGTAAAAAAAAAAATTCAACAGGAAACACATTTATCCTTGCAAATGTCTCTTTAAGTATGATGCGTTATTTATTCAGAAGTATTCTGATACTTTATGTAATGTTATTATTCCTTTCAAATGTTAACTTTTCTTATACCAATCACTGGATGATTTTGATATGCCATGGCGCTGGAACGTAATATATCCCGATGGTGCTATAATTGTTAATATATTCCGCACACGAGGCTTGAAACAATAAGATATATACAATTACTACAAAATAAAAACATATAATAATAATAATAATAATAATAATTATTATTATTATTATTATTATTATTATTATTATTATTATTATTATTATTATTATTATTATTAAGAATAAGAATGAGTATAAATATACAAATGAAAAAAATAAAACCATAGCCATAGCAAAAACTACAAAAAGAACCATATTAAGTATAATAAATATAACCAAGAATAACATAATGTTAATGTAATAATGATATTTCTGTATTCTATAAGCAGCCATATGAGCACGGATGTTATCCAGTACAGGTTAGAATACAAATATCACAATGAACAATGTAGGGGATATAATACCTT
>NC_068364.1:12538165-12618165 GCF_020536995.1 Dreissena polymorpha | reverse complement strand
AACATAGACATGCATTATGGCAAATAATTGTATCAATTTAATACTTTTAAGCATCTTAATGAATGACCGGGATGGTTTTATCGCGCTTCTATTAAATATATACTTTTTAGTTATTGACGGTATTTCAATTTGGAACGTTTTTTATACTAACATTTTCTTGTGTAGTATTTTTTTACACACAGATATTTATAAAGAAAAGAATTGCATTTAATCAATTAATAAAGGTTTAAAGTTCAAAACAAAATTAATTAATAAATTAATAAATAAAGGAATGAACGAACCAATGAACAAACGCATGAACGCACAAGCGCACAAACGAACGAACTAACAAACGTACGGTGGACTGAATGAATAAATAAATAAATGAATAAATGAATGAATGAATGAATGAATGAATGAATGAATGAGTGAGTGAGTGAGTGAGTAAGTGAGTGAGCTAGTGTGTGAGTGAGTTAGTGAGTGAATGAATGAATGAATTAACTATTACAAATAAATAAATAAATTAATACATAAATACACAAACAAACAAACATACGAACGAACGAACGAACGAACGAACGAACGAACGAACGAACGAACGAACGAACGAACGAACGAACGAACGAACGAACGAACGAACGAACGAACGAACGAACGAACGAACGAACGAACGAACGAACGAACGAACGAACGAACGAACGAACGAACGAACGAACGAACGAACGAACGAACGAACGAACGAACGAACGAACGAACGAACGAACGAACGAACGAACGAACGAACGAACGAACGAACGAACGAACGAACGAACGAACGAACGAACGAACGAACGAACGAACGAACGAACGAACGAACGAACGAACGAACGAACGAACGAACGAACGAACGAACGAACGAACGAACGAACGAACGAACGAACGAACGAACGAACGAACGAACGAACGAACGAACGAACGAACGAACGAACGAACGAACAAACAAACAAACAAACAAACAAACAAACAAACAAACAAACAAACAATAAAATAACGAACGAACGAACACACGAACGCACAAACATACGGACGGACAGAGAAATGAATGAATGAATGAATAAAAAAATGAATGAATCATAATGAATGAATAAATAAATGAACGAACGAACGAACGAACGAAATAACGAACGAACGAACTAATGAACGAACGAACGATCGGACGAATTAACGGATGAATGAATGAATGAATATATAAAACCCTGTTCTGTTCACAATTGTTTTTGTTATATTTTTGGTGTTGCACACTTAAATATAATTTAATTACAAACAAATCCCTAGTGTTTTCAAAATTATGAATCCATCGTACATTTCTCGGGTATGACAAATAAACCGCGCGGTATCAATACTCACTTCAGTATGTATTATATTAAACCTTGAATAAAATAAATATGTATAACCAATATTTCAATTCGTTATTGAGTTCAAGACCTAAAAAGGCATTTTCTTTCAATTTATTTGAAATAATTTATTAAGATCG
The DNA here is from genome assembly GCF_020536995.1 of Dreissena polymorpha. Lineage (NCBI taxonomy): Eukaryota > Metazoa > Mollusca > Bivalvia > Myida > Dreissenidae > Dreissena > Dreissena polymorpha. Next base: position 12,616,673 of record NC_068364.1, on the reverse strand, counting down.
GACATGGAACCGTGTATTATCGAGACAATGACCGAAAAATATGTTCCCGAGCGAGGTTCCCGGCCTGCGCGAGCATTTCAATAAGCGAGCGGGGAAACAACGCACTTCCGTTGCATTTTAAAATGGCGAGTGGCTTACCTTGTTAATAATTATATACATAGTCGAACTATCTTTTTTTAAGAAGACGTTTTGTCGGAAGATTTTTTATTGATTTAGTTTGTGTATGCATTATAATAAACAGGTTTATAAAAATCACGGCTGCAGCTGCATTAAAAAAAAAGTCACGACGTATAGTCGAATGATTGAGTCATTGCCATCGAGCGCCTGTGGGAACGACGGCTTGTTTAAAACTTTACACAGAGAGCAATATGGTAGTAATTACAATAGTTAGTATTCAGGGGTGATCCTAACACATGGCCTGTTGTTTGTTTTCAGTCCCAATTATGGAAAACAAATGTATCAAACATACAACAACACAAAATGTTGTCACATATCCTACACTTTATAAATGCAGTCTGTCAGACAAAATAAATAGTGTTAATCATATACCAGATTTATTAATATTCGAACCCAAAAATTATATATTTAAGGTATACAATGTTTATTATTACAAGGAAAGTGTTCTTATCACATAATGTTTTATGTGAATGTGATTTGTCTTCTATTCATAACTGTTGATGTAAATATGTGTAGACGCTAACCGTTGGGTTAAATATGTCTTGGCAAATAGTTCTGTATGAACATAAATACTTTTACAATACCCGATACTTGTAACTCTGTATGTTTACTTATTCTGAACGACCGCGCAACCTGTAACGCCACCATACTAACGCCAACAACTAACTAAATATGAGAACATAGCCTTTAGGTACAAATGATCCGTAAAACAAAATTGTGTCTATGTGTTGTATGAACGCATCTGCACTATGAATGGTACATAGTGCTGATAATTGCCAAACTTAGTTAATTATTCATATACAAGTTTAGTGCTTGTGTGTCGTATATAAAATTACAATTTTAGTGTTTGTGTGTCGTATAGAAAATGTAGATAAATTTACAGAGGCTGAGAAGTATTGCCTGACTATTCAAACGCTATATATAAGACGATAGGAACAGGACTGATTTCATTTCTTGAAGTTATCCTAATTACTTGTTTAGTTTTTTTCTGTTTCAATATTAAAACAAACAAAATGAGACCTGTTGACGATGCTACTTATAACACCCTTGTTGAGTTGCTTAAGGGTAAGTACCAACGAAAGGTTTCTGAAAGAAGTGCCGTAGAAAAAAGCGCCCTCGTGATGTTTTGGAGGAATAAACAACGATTGTTTCTACAGGGAAAAAATCTCCTTCATGATGGAAAGCTAGTTGTTCGCAAATCTGCCGTTCAAAACATAGTCAAACACAAATTTAAAGAAACAAAGGGTGCTGGCGCAAGAGCTGTTGCATATTCTTTGAAAAGTAAATATACATCAGTCAGTGAGACCAACGTGCGACGTGTTTTGATAAAGTATCACAAGCATGGCGAAATCAATGCTAAATTTACAAACAAACCACCAATTAAGCCGATTCATGCCAGCAACGTATTTGAAAGAGTTCAGATAGACTTGGTCAAAATGAAAGAAATCTCATTTTCTGGCACAACGTATAAATACATTCTTACAATTGTTGATGTATTTTCAAGGTTTGTTTTTCTACGCCCCCTTGAAAGCAAATCCTCCGAGCACGTTGCAAGAGCATTAAAGTCTGTATTTTCAGAGAATGGGTACCCGCAAATTCTCCAAAGTGACAATGGACCTGAATTTTTTAGAAATGTCAAGCGGTTTTTGGGGAAAAAACAAGTGAAAGTCATTAAGAGCCGTCCTTACCATCCTCAGAGCCAGGGAAAAATACCATCCTCAGAGCCAGGGAAAAGTAGAGCGACAAAACAGAATCCTACGGTCAAAGATCAGATATGATATGATGAAAAAGGCCAGAACTGGCTATAATTGGGTGGAAAGTCTTGAAGACGTAGCCGCCGCTATGAATCGACAACCCAAGGAAGTGCTAGCTTATCAAACGCCATTCAACATTTATTTTGGCAGAAACGTTGATGTGAATGAATCACGAAAAAAAGCATCCGATGCATCTGCTAGATGTGATAGGCGAGTGATGGCTAGATACTGGAAAAGTAAAGCATGCTCCATATATCAAAAAGGAGACAAAGTCCTATTAAAATATCCCTTCGGTGTCAGGAGGGTTCCATATAAGGAGTATATTCTTCGTGGTGTAGTTTTGAAAAGGAACAAAGCGTTTGACAAGTACCTTGTCAAATATCGTGACAATGAAAACGTAACTCACAGCAGATGGCTAAGCATTGAAAACATCACCAGTAGAACGATCGAAGAAGAACACAGACGGAGAAAATGGTCGATAAGAGTGTTTCAATTGATGGAACAAAAACGCCAACACAAACGAAAGTACTTTGTTGTTCTTCATAGCGACAACGTTTGCAGTGAAGACGACAATAGTCGAAGCAATGCGAGCAATGAAACAGAAGACGATCAATTAGAAAACCCTGTCAGTACAGCTGTACATGAACAGTTGCAATTATGGAACGACAACAGGTCAAGGATTATTTATAACCCTGAGGGTGACGGAGACTGCCAATTTAATGCCATAAGCCATCAACTGACAAGAGTTGGTTTGTACCAAAACGCCGCTAGCCTGCGCGAAAATGCCGTTACACATCTTGAAAAGCACAGATATTACTACAGAGACTTTGTCCAAGAAGATATGTATCAGTACTTGGAAAGTATGAGACAATCAAAAACATACGGAGACCACCTCACTCTTGTTGCCCTTTCAAGAGAATTGAACTGCCCGTTCCTCATACTAAATTCGGAAGGCATTGATCACACAAGACTGGTGTCTAACGATGGAGAATATGCAGAAGATATCGCCTGTTTTACATTGGGTTACTTTCCTGAAAACATTGGCGAACACTATGTTTCCTTAGGTCTGGAAGAATCGTACAAACAGAGATTGCTACGAACGTTTCACAATGAAACGGGATCGAGTGTTACCGAAACAGACATTCGTATGCATGAAATCGAGACAGAAGACCAATCAAGACAAAACGAAGATGACAATACAAATGAATCCGCACATTCTATCAATCGGGAACCTGAACCGACAGAAACCGAGAGCGACACAATCGATACACCTGAAAATGGTATTGAATCAGAACCAAGAGAAATCAATCACATTGACGAGGAAAGTGTGGATCTTTCCTTTGAAAGACCTTGCCTTCCGAATGAGATTTTACGAGAAATTGTTATGGTTACAATTTCTCTTTCTCCTTATATGCGCTACACATTGCAACGTGTTCCGCTATATTTTGCAGAGGTAGTTCGCTCCATTGGCTATAGACGCATGTTACTTAGTCCTTCACTAATGCCCACTGTTCCACGACCTGTCAGTGTAGCGCGATTACGGCGCAAATTCGGGCGTAGAAGTGGCGTCATGCTTGGCGTAAGATCACTCCTTAGATTTGCTGGGCCGAGGTGGCGGTATGCCTGGCTTTGGTTGTATGCCATTGGAGACAACTGGTACGAGTTACGTGACGTAACCTGGCAGTGAAGGTAATAGTTGAGTGTGCATCGTTTCACAGTTTCTTCTTACATGGAAATAAGACAGAGGAAGTATCTGTGGTAAAATTTTGCCAATGCACCCAAATCAAAGGGGTGTTTTATACCAGCTCTCTTATTGGTAAATATTACTGAATGTTTCGTTTTTACATGGCACACCCGCGGAATTCCACGCCCACCCCAGCCCCACTCCCCCCAAAAAAATATTCAAAATAACATTAAGTCCATTTTTTAAATTCTTCAAATGCATATTTTGTACTATTTCAAATAATCAATGCTTTCGGTTTTTCATACGCTTTCTGTTTTGTGAAGAATGGCTCATAGTCATAACTGCAATAAACATGATATGAAAATTCCATAACGATGAAAACCCGACATTATTTATTGAATTTATATTTCAATAGTAGCAAGTACTTAGTTGGAAGTTCATCTTATCACATGGTCTTAAGTGCGCACATACCCAACCACCACCCACCCCGCAAAAAAAAAACAAAAAAAAAACTCCTCTTTGTTTGGGACCTCTACGTGGTGAGGAGAGAAACATGTTCCCATTAGGCAGATACTGGGTTTCTGCATAAAGGGTACATGGCTAACACCAAACATTTCACATTTCGCTACTTTATGTATTCCATATTTCCTGTACCATAGTATGATGAACAGAGTAAATGTTTTAGATACAGTACTGTTCTTGGCATTCTTTACATATTGGTCACCCCAAGTGCTTACAATTGGCCGTTATAAGCTTTATTCTATTGGGATTTTAAGCTGCTATGCCGTGCTGATCTTAACAACTGGTCTTGCAATAAATGAAGGATCATGTATCTCTGTACAATTGGAATATTGCTAGAGTAAATGGAGCTACCTGCTTGATATTGTGTGTTGGAACGATTCAATCAGAACAAAAAACGTTTACTAGTATTTTATTGTTGTTGCATAATATTGCAGTGCGAGAATCAACTGTTATGTGTATAATAGATTTAAAGACTGCTTAATCGTGTTTATTGACCGTTCAAAGCCGGTCATCCCAGCTTTTGTATTATAATGTATACTTAACGGTGTATGTTGTTTTTATCATGCAGTGCACGCAATACTGCTGGAGCATCTTTAGTTTCTTTATTTTAAAATCCGTCGAGTATCATATCATGTTTGTATCATTCAATGGTAGCATTTCAATATTTATATTCCTTTTTTATTTATTTTTTTACAGTCTAAAGTATAATAAGTTTAGAGCATCAAGACATACCGTCTCTACCAAGAACGAACATTATTACACATCAGGGTAAGAGTAACAAACGATTGCAGTTGTATAATACAGATTATTACAGTTCTGTCAAAAACGAACGTACGATAATTTTAACTTACGAGAGAATTTTGTCATCTTAATAAGTAGACGAACTAGCTCGCCATGCTCGTCAAATATATACGGCGCTTGAGATGCCAATGTTATTAATTAAGTACTGAAAATTTATAATCATATGATATGGACTTTAGCAATTATGTATCTTCGAAAAAGGTATCGTATCGTAAATGTGTACTTCGATGTTTATTGAAACGGTCCTGTTGTTATAGCACTTTATATGAACTTTTCAACAAATAAAATAGTTAATTACATTTTAGGGCGCAATAACACTTAAGTGCGCCAAACATGTTAAAATGGAAACATACATTTGGAGGAAAGGAATACATCAATAGGGTAGAATAATCCATCATTATAATAAATGGGTGACTTTTTAACAACAATTAGTGCATAACAGGTGGCACAAAAGAGAAGAAGAAGTGTAACTGGACCGGGAGAAACTGTGCCTTATCATCAGAAGCACAACACAACTCGCTTGCTGCATTTACACTTTTATTTATTCATAAGTCTCATTATTCACATTATTACATCCTCCTATATTTCCCTCCTTCCTCTCTTCTATTATCTGCCTTTTCCGAACTCTATCCAATCCCAAACTCATTTTTGTATAACTTGTTTCTAACTTATTTCCAACTGACTCTCTAACTTCTAATTTTATTTCCAACAGACTCTCTAACTGTTTCTTCGTAACATCTCACTGACTTTCTCCCCTTTGAAAACCTTTTCATCCCTAATACCAAGTCACACCCACACACATCACTGACCAATCATATCTATCTCTCATCCACCAATCATACAGTACCTTACTTTCTTGCTTGTATTAGATTGTAATTAATTAGCACTTAGTCTAAGAATCTTTAGATCTTTAGTCACAGTCATTATTTATACCTAGAGCTTATAAGCATGCAGTCTGCATCATGAGTGTGAATTCAACATGAAAATACTTCCAAGACTGTAACTCACACCATGTAATTACAATTCAGGTCGACAAGCAATTGTAATAATGTAATAACTTTATTAAAATTGAGGTTGTATGAGAACACCTTTTTGCCATGCATAGGTCGTATCGCCATATTAATATATATATATATATATATTATATCCATGTATGCATTATATTTTGCAACAATCTGTGTTTGGAAATAAAATCAGATGCGATTTTAAACCAAATGATAAGTTTATTACACTTTCGGGCTGTTATAACAATTCAGGTCGACACGCGATTGTAATAATGTAATAACTTTATTACAATTGAGTTTGTATGAGAACACCTTTTTGTCATTCATAGGTCGTATTACCCTATTACTATATATATATTATCCATGTATGCCTTATATTTTGCAATAATCTGTGTTTGGAAATGCGATCAGATGCAATTTTAAAGCAAGAAAAAAGTTTATTACACTTTCGGGCGTTATAACAATTCAGGTTGTTACGCAATTGTAATAATGTAATAACTTTATTACAATTGAGGTTGTATGAGAACACCTTTTTTGTCATTCATAGGTTGTATTGCCCTATTAATATATATTTTATATACATATATGCATTATATTTTGCAATAATCTGTGTTTGAAAATGCGATAAGATGCGATTTTAAACCAAAAGATGAGTTTATTACACTTTCGGGCGTTATTACAATTCAGGTCGATAAGCAGTTGTAATAATGTAATAACTTTATTACAATTGGTTTTGTATGAGAACACATTTTTTGTCATTCATAGGTCGTATTACCTTATTAAGATACATTTTTATATACATATATACACTATATTTTGCAAACATTTGTGCTTAAAAATGCGATAGGATTCAATTTTAAACCAAGAAATAAGTTTATTACACTTTTGGGCGTTATTACAATTCAGGTCGACACGCGATTGTAATAATGTAATAACTTTATTACAATTGAGTTTGTATGAGAACACCTTTTTTTCATTCATAGGTCGTATAACCCTATAAATATATATATTATATCCATGTATGCATTATATTTTGCAATAATCTGTGTTTTGGAAATGCAATCAGATGCAATTTTAAAGAAAGGAATTTTTTTATTTCACTTTCGGGCGTTATTCAGGTTGTTACGCAATTGTAATAATGTAATAACTTTATTACAATTGAGGTTCTATGAGAACACATTTTTTGTCATTCATAGGTCGTATTGCCCTATTAATATATATTTTATATACATATATGCATTATATTTTGCAATAATCTGTGTTTGAAAATGCGATAAGTTGCGATTTTAAACCAAACGATAAGTTTATTACACTTTCGGGCGTTATTACAATTCAGGTCGATAAGCAGTTGTAATAATGTAATAACTTTATTACAATTGGTTTTGTATGAGAACACCTTTTTTTGTCATTCATAGGTCGTATTACCTTATTAAGATACATTTTTATATACATATATACACTATATTTTGCAAAAATATGTGCTTAAAAATGCGATAAGATGCAATTTTAAACCAAGAAATAAGTTTATTACACTTTCGGGCGTTATTACAATTCAGGTCGACACGCGATTGTAATAATGTAATAACTTTATTACAATTGAGTTTGTATGAGAACACCTTTTTGTCATTCATAGGTCGTATTACCCTATTAATATATATATTATATCCATGTATGCATTATATTTTGCAATAATCTGTGTTTGGAAATGCGATCAGATGCAATTTTAAAGCAAGAAAAAAGTTTATTACACTTTCGGGTGTTATTACAATTCAGTTGCTGCTCACATAATGTTTTCTATTCTTCTCCAGATGGTATCCATGTTTTCCCGACATGGTCATTTAAAACACAAATTTCTCCACAAAAATAGTTTTCCGGAGAAACCATGCTGAGAGGTTATGGCAGACATGTGTAAGTTTGTATAAATCCTTTAATTATGTTAGTGGCTTGCAAATTAAAGCAGTTTTTCTCTCATAAATGCCTGAACATGGCCCAATTTGCCCGATCTTCTACTTCAGGGAGCCACATTTCGCTCATTTTTTAAGAAAATTTGTCAGGACTTTTTCTATATGTAGGCCAGTACCCGTGTTATCAATGTTAATACACAATTGTTTGAAATTGGACTTTAAAAACTTTTATCTTTTCCAATTTACTATGTCAGTTCACGCTAAAATATACAAAGCTGCTCGGATGGTATTATGCTGCTCACAAGGTATCGGGTTTCCTGAGGTGTTTATATTAGATCATAAATTAATTGTTGTTCCCCAATATTGTACCGTATACTAACGCTAAATCGTCATATTGTGTTTTTGATAATTGATATTGAAGATTTAAAACTACTGGGATTTACGTATAACAGAGCTCTCAGCTGCGTAATCTAACGCTTTCAGTTAATGCGGTATCTATGTCAGGGGTGGGGGGCGTGCCTGGAAATTGTATTTCAAACGCTTTGACATAACGACACAAGAAATATCGTTCGGCGTATGCTAGCATTTTCATGCACAAGATGGTACATTATTCATATAGGACAGGTTCACTTAACTAGATTCTAAATGTGTTAAATACATAAACAAGATATACACCATTTTTATTTAATAAGCATAGTTTCATAAACTTGACAAATGTGGTTAGTATAATCACAATTATTCACGATATTTACAATAATTTATGTACAGAATTCAAATAGCTGTGTTCGGCAAAACAATTAAATTTGTCAAACAACGCGCAATAGTAACCACGATTCTTTTTGATCTCTTCATAAGATGTTTTAATATCTTTCATCATCAAAAACCAACACTAACGTCGCATTTTCTTGTTAACCCTTCATAGATAAAAATAAATAGATAAATTAATGAGACTCTGACTATATTAAAGCTTAAAATAATTTCTACGAATGGACGCTTTTACAATTCCAAAGCATATTTACCCTATACAAATGTTGCATATCCTTGGTTATTGTAGAATAAAGATATTCGTTTATGTAAAGAATTTCATAATCCAATAACATGCAATTAGCCCATTTATGCCTAGCGTCTAGAAAAAAGGCTTTGGCATGATGCGGCGACTCATCGGGGTCTGCGCTGTTTGCTAAAAGGAATTTCTTTAAGAAATATTCTAAATATAGAAATAAATATACGAAACATCCCTAATTTTGGAAATAAATTGATCCAATTTAGCAGGATGGGAGAGTCCACAAAGGCGTCGGAGCTGGGGCGGCAGGGGCTACAGGGACGGCGACCGCCGCCCCAATATTTTCGGCACAATTAAATTTCGACAAAGACCTTTTTTTATTTCAATACCCGTATATTTGAAAATATCTTTACCACGAAGCAAGATAATCACGCTTTCGCGGTTATGACACGTGTATTGTTGATTTCCATCCCCGCCCGCGGTAATGTACATGTCAATTATGTTGTTAATTGATCGGCCTCTTGTATAACGATTATCCCGTTATTCTTGAGTAATTAAACCTGGGAATCTGTAATTGTCGGTATGACTAGTATAAAAGTAGGGCCATCTTGGACGGTTTATACCGCCATCTTGGACGTTCAAACGTTCTGATTGGTTGTAATGGAGTGAGATCGGCCTTCTGATTGGTTGATAGGTCTGGCGGCCATCTTGACGGTTTACAACCGTCGGTTTGATGTATAATGAGTAAGAATGTTGGCGGTTTGACGCCATCTTGACGGTTTCACTTCCGTCGGTTTTTAGCGGTTTCGTATGAGTAAGAATGTTGGCAGTTTGGCGGCCATCTTGACGGCTTCCGTCGGTTTGAAATATAATACGTGAGCATTTTAGCGGGCAGTTCGAATAATTGCCGCTATATTGATGATTTCACTTGTGTCGGTTTGAAATATGATAAGTGAGCATTTTAGCTGTTTCACTTCCTTCGGTTTAACATTTCATGAGCGAGCATTTTGGCGGTTTGAATGATTGCCGCTATATTGACGATTTAAGTCGGTTTAATATAGGATGAATCCTTCATATTGATGCGTTATAATAAGATCGTTTAGGTACAAGTATGCACGAACATTTTTAATAGTGCCGTTGGATTAGGTGGTTTATCTTTCCATCTATTATTTTAGTTTTTGTGGACGTTTGTGGGAACAAAACGTGCGTGTATTTTCGTATAGAATAATGGCACAGGCACAGTTACTGTTTTCTGAAGATACACTATCTTATTTTAAGCAATATGGTTTTGAAAACATAACCTGGTCCCCAGTGTGTAAAGAAGTAATTTGTACACTTAACAATAACTTTACCTTAGTTTTGAAAAAGAGACGATCACACAGTATTTTACCAACGACAATGTTTGAAACGTTGTGTAGTTTAAAAGAAAGTTTTGAACTACTGATTTCATTTTTAGAGGGACAGTCACCATGAATGCATTTCAAGAACTCGAGTTCAAATCTGAACACCTCACATTTTATGAAGATAGACTTAAAACATTTGAACCTCAAATTCAACCGAACAAGTTTCAGTTATCATCATCTGGCTTTTATTACAAAGGTAAAACGATACAGTAGAATGTTTTTCGTGTGCAGTAAGATTACACCAATGGGGGAAAGAAGATGATCCGTTGGAAGAACACAAACAACATTCCCCAAAATGTTTATTTTTAAAAATAATTGGACAATTAAAAACCAGCAAATCCTCTGAATCTTCATGGAATCCATGGAAACCATCGGTTCACTCTGACGTGCTTCAAAATGGCGGCGTGCATTTTGGCGGTTGCGTGATCTGAAAAATTTGAAAACGAAATTCGTTAGACATAAAGCTATATAAAGAAATCCTCAAGTTATGTGTTTCGTTCCCACTTCAACAAGTGACAGAAGCACATAGTGAATATGTCTTGTTCATCATCTCAAGATTTTAAGCTAAGTTGTGAAGATGGACATAGTGTTTTGTCATTAAACAATGAAATGGGGAAAGAAGAGAATAACATAACTGAGGGGTGGAATTTTCATCATCCCCTCAATTATACATCTCAACTACAGCGAGTGTCATGATGATGCGTTCCTACTTTGACTTTTTACACGCAAAAGCTTTATGTGAAGTCAAAACAATGACTGTTCGAAAGAACTGTTATGGTTGTCATACCAATCACCCTTCACAGACAGAACATGACTGCCTCATGATATGTGATGATTAGGAGTATCAACTTGAGTTTTATTTCGAGGATATGCTGAAAGAAGTCGATGAAAATGCCATTATACGTTCTTGGGAAGAAATGATGGCCATTTCGAATATTACCCCAGAGATGGTTTTCCTTCACAAACGAGTTATAGAGAGCAAAGACTTTCTAGCCATTATGAAAACGGATCAATGGAAAGCCAAGATGAAAAAAATGGTGCTTACAATTACATAGAAAGAAGACAGATTGTTTCGCTGTAACTGATATAAAAACACAGTAATTCAACGTTATTATTCAGTCAAGGATTGATCTTCTACTAGAAATGGAGTGTTCAGATAAATTGATGGGAATGTATCTTTTGTATATGATGTAAACAATGTAAATATCCAGAACGAACTTTTACAAAAAGCAAAAAACGTGAAGTGTAGAACTGCCATGATGAAAACGATAATTTTACTAACACTTGTTGCTGCTGGTATTATCCCCGGGTTTGTTCTTCTAGGCCATGATGTCGTTCAATGCACTCCACAGCAATGGGAGCCTTCTAAAATTAACACAACACCATTGGTTTTATTGTATCGAACGGAACAATTTTCGATTATGACTGTTGGCCGCGTATGCATTATTGAGTTATCATTCAAAAACCATTTTACTATTTCGAGTCACCGTGACCTTGACCTTTGACCTAGTGACCTTTAAACCAAAAGGGGTCATCTGCGAGTCATGATCAATGTACCTATGAAGTTTAATGATCCTAGGCCCAAGCGTTCTTGAGTTATCGTATGACAACCACCTGGTGGACGGACGGACCGACCGACCGACCTACATGAGCAAAGCAATATACCCCCTCTTCTTCGAAGGGGGGCATAAAAATGCATTGTGAGAATGTTTTGGTTAAAGTTACCGGTGGTTAAATTCCACTATGCGCGGTTAGGTTACTTTGCGGTATATGGCGTTTATACAATCGAGTTACCTTGAAGGTTACTATACCTGAATAACCGCAAACTTATCAAGGTTTGAATGTTACCGACCGGTAACTTTAACCAGCATTTATACAATCGGGTGCTGGTAGGCAAGTCTGGACTGTAAAATGTGACGGTCTTTCGCCATGTCTGAATTTTTCCATTAAATGCTTTGGGCTGTCTTTCTACACTCCTTCAATGCTTGTTGCATGCTTATTAAGCCCAATTTAAGGGAAAGGTTTAAGTTAAAAATAAAAGCTGTCTGGCTGTTAAATAATTACAAATGCATTTGAGCAATTAACATCATATAATGAACAAATATTTGATGTAATAACACACAAGCATGCATTTGATATTACCAGTAATATAGGCAAGAAACAGCAAACAAGATAATGTTAAGCTACATAGGGCTTCGTACATTGCAACAGTGCTTTAATAACAGTGTTTTAAATATTCATAGACTATTAGTGTATTAAAAATATAATTTCTCAAATAAAATAAAATAATTCTCCTACCTACCTACCCACCTGTAAAATTTAGGGTTGGTAAAGGGCAAACCAACAATATTTTAATTGTGGCCTGGGGGGGGGGGGGGTGGGGGGGATTCTTGGGTTCGATGGTTGGACGTTATTTCAAACATTAAATATTAAAAATAAATATTTGTGTTTTTTTACCGTTTCAAAAAAAAATTGCAGGGGGGGGGGTGGGGGTGGAGGGGGGTATATTGTGAGGGTGTGTGATGGTAATTTGTGGGATGATCTTAAAAAAAAATTAGGGGGGGGGGGATTCGGGTAGGGGGAAAGGGGGGGGGGGATTCTTGGGTTCGATGGTTGGACGTTATTTCAAACATTAAATATTAAAAATAAATATTTGTGTTTTTTTACCGTTTCAAAAAAAAATTGCAGGGGGGGGGGGGGGGGTGGAGGGGGGTAGATTGTGAGGGTGTGTGATGGTATTTGTGGGATGATCTTAAAAAAAAAATTAGGGGGGGGGGATTCGGGTAGGGGGAAAGGGGGGGGGGGGATTCTTGGGTGCGATGGATGGACGGTATTTCAAACATAAAATAATAAAAATAAATATTTGTGTTTTTTAACCGTTTCAAAAAAAATTTCGGGGGTGGGTGGGGTGGGGGGGGGGGGTATAGTGTGAGGGTGTGGTGGTCATTTGTGAGATGATCTTAAAAAAAAAAAAAATAGGGGGGGAGGGGGGGGGAGGGCACGGGGGATGGTTTGGGTGGAGTCTATTGTGGTTTGTCAGGTAAGAGTAGTTTTGTCAAAGTATCAATCAAATCTAATCATAAATAAAGAAGTTATGGCAATTTTAGCAAAATTTAATAATTTGACCTTGAGAGTCAAGGTCATTCAAAGGTCAAGGTAAAATTTAATTTGCCAGGTACAGTAACCTCATGATAGCATGAAAGTATTTGAAGTTTGAAAGCAATAGCCTTGATACTTAAGAAGTAAAGTGGATCGAAACACAAAATTTAACCATATATTCAAAGTTACTAAGTCAAAAAAGGGCCATAATTCCGTAAAAATGACAACCAGAAATATGCAACTTGTCCTTTTACTGTACCCATATGATAGTTTGCGAGTGTTCCAAGTATGAAAGCAATATCTATGATACTTAAGGGGTAAAGTGGACCAAAACACAAAACTTAACCAAATTTTCAATTTTGTAAGTATTAAGGGCCCATAATTCCGTCCAAATGCCAGTCAGAGTTACATAACTTTGCCTGCACAGTCCCCTTATGATAGTTAATAAGTGTTGCAAATATGAAAGCAATAGCTTTGATTCTTTTGGAATAAAGTGGACCTAAACACATAACTTAACCAAATTTTCAATTTTCTAAGTATAAAAAGGGCACATTATTCTGTCAAAATGCCAGTCAGAGTTACATTACTTTGCCTGCACAGTCCCCTTATGATAGTTAGTAAGTGTTGCAAGTATGAAAGCAATAGCTGTGATACTTAAGAAATAAAATGGACCTAAACACAAAACTTAACCAAAATTTTCTATTTTCTAAGTATAAAAAGGGCACATAATTCTGTCAAAATGCACGCCAGAGTTATCTAACTTTGCCTGCCCAGTCCCCTCATGATAGTTAGTAAGTGTACCAAGTTTGAATGCAATAGCATTGATACTTTCTGAGAAAAGTGGACCTAAACGCAAAACTTAACCAAAATTTTCAATTTTCTAAGTATAAAAAGGGCACATAATTCTGTCAAAATGCATGCCAGAGTTATCTTACTTTGCCTGCCCAGTCCCCTCATGATAGCAAGTAAGTGTACCAAGTTTGAATGCAATAGCATTGATACTTTCTGAGAAAATTGGACCTAAACGCAAAACTTAACCGGACGCCGACGCCAACGCCGACGCAAAAGTGATGACAAAACATAATTTTTTTTCAAAAAATAGATGAGCTAAAAATAATGAATTTTGATGTTTTTTTTCATTAAATCAGTGTTTTTTTCTCACGTTTCCTCAAAGTTTATGCACATTTAGGGGTTTAAATGGTTTGAAAGGCACTAAATGTTGTACATATAGTTGAAATAAGTCAGCTTAATTTTTCTTGCATAAACAACTAAGCATATCGCACAAAGAAACAAAGACTGCGGCTCTAAAGCAGATGTGCGTACCATGCAAAATAGTGTTTTCTTCAAAAATCAGGCTTACCTCCCTCTACTGGAATGTTAATATCTCTGCTCAAATTGCTCAGAATTCAATAGGAAAGCTATTTTCAGGTGTTGATGACTCTATTTTATTAAAAAATGTCACCTTTGACTATGGGGCGTTGGGTGTGAAATTTGGGATATTTACCTTAATTAAGGGGGCAGTCTTCAGTTTTTCTTGAAAATCCTGAGGCCGACAACAACTGGTCTGCAAAACACCCTCAAAACAAGGCCTTCAGTCCCAACCTGAAAATAGATTCAAACAATATTAAGTGCAGCTCATCAACAGCTTGCAAATAAAGCAGAAAACAATGCAGAAAAAGCACTTTAACTGGTATCTGGGGTAAAATAGACCTTTTCGGAGGTCTAGGAACTTGCCCTTAAAACCCCCATTTTCAGATAAACCCGGCAATCACATTTATCTTTCCGGGCAAGAATACGCACACAGTGGACAACATGTTTTGCACTATCACAGCAAATGCTTTCAAACTGAGCCAAACAAAATGGGTCATTACCATTGAACTTTTTTGCACTGCCAACTTATTGAAACCCACCGTTGAAATCTGTCAAATGCCGGCTGCTTTAAGCAGGAAGTACATTTGTTTACATCTCACTGAGTATGTTGTTGTTGTTGACTAAAATTCAGGTAACTTAGTTTCGAATTATTGAAAACATGTGAAATAACTAGAATATTGACCATTTATACTTACATTTAACCTCCTGGAGTAAAAACAATTTTGTTTAGGTCATACACCTTATGTTCAGGAAATTGACCGGGGCCAATGCGCAAATAGGGCTACAAAACTGTAGACTGCCTCCTTAAGATAGCAGTCCAAAGTTTTAAACCCATCTAAATTTATATTATTTGTACTCTTCAGTCAATTCTGGATGAAACTGGGTGGTTTTCTTTGTAATATAACTGCAATGTACAATTTGAGACTATTTTTAGTGAGCATATCCGCAGCAGCATTTTCACGCAACTTTTTGGTAATTCTTTCGGTATTCTTCGCAAGTCTAAATATCACTCAAATTGCACAGATATGAGATGTAGATATAATCATATTGCCAAAAATCACTCATAATGAGTGTCAGCTTTCATCCCGAGCCAAAGTTGCTCAGTACACTGTTCAAAGTTTAAAAAATAATGAATTTTGATGTTTTTTCCTTTAAATCAGTGTTTTTTACTCACTTTCTATCAAAGTTTATGCACATTTAGAGGTTTAAATGGTTTGAAAGGCACTAAATGTTATATATATAGTTGAAATAAGTCAGCTTAGTCTTTCTTGCATAAACAACTAAGCATATCGCACAAAGAAACAAAGACTGCGGCTCTAAAGCAGATGTGCGTGCCATGAAAAAAAGGGTTTTCTTCAAAAATCAGGCTTACCTCCCCCTACTGGAATGATAATATCTCTGCTCAAATTGCTCAGAATTCAATGGGAAAGCTGTTTTCAGGTGTTGATGACTCTATTTTAATTAAAAAATGTCACCTTTGACTATGGGGCGTTGGGTGTGAAATTTGGGATATTTACCTTAAGATAGCAGTCCAAAGTTTTAAACCCATCTAAATTTAAATTATTTGTACTCTTCAGTCAATTCTGGATGAAACTGGGTGGTTTTCTTTGTAATATAACTGCAACGTACAATTTGAGACTATTTTTAGTGAGCATATCAGCGGCAGCATTTTCACGCAACTTTTTGGTCATTCTTTCGGTATTCTACGCAAGTCTAAAAATCACACAATTTGCTCAGATATGAGATGTAGATATAATCATATTGCCAAACATCACTCATAATGAGTGTCAGCTTACATCCTGAGTCAAAAGTTGCTCACTTCAATGGTCACAGTTAAAAACAAGAGCACCCCCTTGCGGGTGCAGACCACTCATCTGTTTTCTTTTTAAAGGTGAAGGGACACTCATTTTCAATCACAAAGGAGGGAGGGGTGGAGTGAAGAGGGGTGTATAGAGTGGGGGTGAGGACATTTATTACATTATCTTCCAAAAGTGCGAAAAAAAACGCCAAAAAAAAAAATCGGGGGTGGGGGAGATTCTTGGGTGCGATGGTTGGACGGTATTTCAAAAATTAAATAGTAAAAATAAATATTTGTGTTTTCTTACCGTTTCAAAAAAAAAATAAAATTTGGGGGTGGGGTTTGGGGTAAAGTGTGAGGGTTGTGGTGGTTATTTGTGAGATGATCTTAAAAAAAAAAAAATAGGGGGGGATTCGGGTGGGGGGAGGGGGGGGGGGGTGGTTGGGGGGGATTTTTGGGTACGATGGTTGGACGGTATTTCAAACTTAAAATAATAAAATAAATATTTGTGTTTTTTAACTGTTTCAAAAAAAAATGGGGGGGGGGGCTATAGTGTGAGGGTGTGGTGGTCATTTGTGAGATGATCTTAAAAAAAAAAAAATTAGGGGGGGGGGGAGGGCACAGGGAATGGTTTGGGTGGAGTCTATTGTGGTATGTCAGGTAAGAGTAGTTTTGTCAAAGTATCAATCAAATCTAATCATAAATAAAGAAGTTATGGCAATTTTAGCAAAATTTAATAATTTGACCTTGAGAGTCAAGGTCATTCAAAGGTCAAGGTAAAATTTAACTTTCCAGGTACAGTAACCTCATGATACCATGAAAGTATTTGAAGTTTGAAAGCAATAGCCTTGATACTTAAGAAGTAAAGTGGATCGAAACACAAAATTTAACCATATATTCAAAGTTACTAATTCAAAAAAGGGCCATAATTCCATAAAAATGAAAACCAGAAATATGCAACTTGTCCTTTTACTGTACCCATATGATAGTTTGCGAGTGTTCCAAGTATGAAAGCAATATCTATGATACTTTAGGGGTAAAGTGGACCAAAACACAAAACTTAACCAAATTTTCAATTTTCTAAGTATAAAGCGCCCATAATTCCGTCAAAATGCCAGTCAGAGTTACATAACTTTGCCTGCACAGTCCTCTTATGATAGTTAATAAGTGTTGCAAGTATGAAAGCAATAGCTTTGATACTTTTGGAATAAAGTGGACCTAAACACATAACTTAACCAAATTTTCAATTTTCTAAGTATAAAAAGGGCACATTATTCTGTCAAAATGCCAGTCAGAGTTACATTACTTTGCCTGCACAGTCCCCTTATGATAGTTAGTAAGTGTTGCAAGTATGAAAGCAATAGCTGTGATACTTAAGAAATAAAATGGACCTAAACACAAAACTTAACCAAAATTTTCATTTTTCTAAGTATAAAAAGGGCACATAATTCTGTCAAAATGCACGCCAGAGTTATCTAACTTTGCCTGCCCAGTCCCCTCATGATAGTTAGTAAGTGTACCAAGTTTGAATGCAATAGCATTGATAATTTCTGAGAAAAAAGGACCTAAACGCAAAACTTAACCAAAATTTTCAATTTTCTAAGTATAAAAAGGGCACATAATTCTGTCAAAATGCACGCCAGAGTTATCTTACTTTGCCTGATCAGTCCTCTCATGATAGTTAGTAAGTGTACCAAGTTTGAATGCAATAGCATTGATACTTTCTGAGAAAAGTGGACCTAAACGCAAAACTTAACCAAAATTTTCAATTTTCTAAGTATAAAAAGGGCACATAATTCTGTCAACATGCACGCCAGAGTTATCTAACTTTGCCTGCCCAGTCCCCTCATGATAGCAAGTAAGTGTACCAAGTTTGAATGCAATAGCATTGATACTTTCTGAGAAAAGTGGACCTAAACGCAAAACTTAACCAGACGCCGATGCCAACGCCGACGCCAAGGTGATGACAATAGCTCATAATTTTTTTTCAAAAAATAAATGAGCTAAAAATAATGAATTTTGATGTTTTTTTCCCTTTCAATCAGTTTTTTTATCTCACCTTTTATCAAAGTTTATGCACATTTAGGGGTTTAAATGGTTTGAAAAGCACTAAATGTTGTACATTTAGTTGAAATAAGTCAGCTTAGTCTTTCTTGCATAAACAACTAAGCATATCGCACAAAGAAACAAAGACTGCGGCTCTAAAGCAGATGTGCGTACCATGAAAAATAGGGTTTTCTTCAAAAATAGGCTTACCTCCCCCTACTGGAATGTTAATATATCTGCTCAAATTGCTCAGAATTCAATGGGAAAGCTGTTTTCAGGTGTTGATGTCTCTATTTTATTAAAAATTGTTACCTTTGACTATGGGGCGTTGGGTGTGGAATTTGGATTATTCACCTTAAGATAGCAGTCCAAAGTTTTAAACCCATCTAAATTTAAATTATTTGTACTCTTCAGTCAATTCTGGATGAAACTGGGTGGTTTTCTTTGTAATATAACTGCAATCTACAATTTAAGACTATTTTTAGTGAGCATATCAGCGGCAGCATTTTCACACAACTTTTTGGTCATTCTTTCGGTATTCTACGCAAGTCTAAAAATCACTCAATCTGCACAGATATGAGATGTAGATATAATCATATTGCCAAAAAATCACTCATAATGAGTGTCAGCTTACATCCTGAGTCAAAAGTTGCTCATTACACTGGTCAAAGTTAAAAATAATAATGAATTTTGATGTTTTTTTTCTTTAAATCAGTGTTTTACTTAATTTTCATCAAAGTTTATGCACATTTAGGGGTTTAAATGGTTTGAAAGGCACTAAATGTTGTACATATAGTTGAAATAAGTCAGCTTAGTCTTTCTTGCATAAACAACTAAGCATATAGCACAAAGAAACAAAGACTGCGGCTCTAAAGCAGATGTGCGTACCATGCAAAATAGGGTTTTCTTAAAAAATCAGGCTTACCTCCCCATACTGGAATGTTAATATATCTGCTCAAATTGCTCAGAATTCAATGGGAAAGCTGTTTTCAGGTGTTGATGACTCTATTTTATTAAAAAATGTCACCTTTGACTATGGGGCGTTGGGTGTGAAATTTGGGATATTTACCTTAAGATAGCAGTCCAAAGTTTTAAACCCATCTAAATTTAAATTATTTGTACTCTTCAGTCAATTCTGGATGAAACTGTGTGGTTTTCTTTGTGATATAACTGCAATGTACAATTTGAGACTATTTTTAGTGAGCATATCAGCGGCAGCATTTTCACGCAACATTTTGGTCATTCTTTCGGTATTCTATGCAAGTCTAAAAATCACTCAATTTGCAAAGATATGAGATGTAGATATAATCATATTGCCAAAAATCACTCATAATGAGTGTCAGCTTACATCCTGAGTCAAAAGTTGCTCACTACACTGGTCAAAATTGAAAAAAAAAATGAATTTTGATGTTTTTTTCCATTAAATCAGTGTTTTTTACTCACTTTTCATCAAAGTTTATGCACATTTAGGGGTTTAAATGGTTTGAAAGGCACTAAATGTTGTACATATAGTTTTAAATAAGTCAGCTTAATCTTTCTTGCATAAACAACTAAGCATATCGCACAAAGAAACAAAGACTGCGGTTCTAAAGCGGATGTGCGTACCATGCAAAATAGTGTTTTCTTCAAAAATCAGGCTTACCTCCCTCTACTGGAATGTTAATATCTCTGCTCAAATTGCTCAGAATTCAATAGGAAAGCTATTTTCAGGTGTTGATGACTCTATTTTATTAAAAAATGTCACCTTTGACTATGGGGCGTTGGGTGTGAAATTTGGGATATTTACCTTAATTAAGGGGGCATTCTTCAGTTTTTCTTGAAAATCCTCAGGCCGACAACCACTGGTCTGCAAAACACCCTCAAAACAAACCTTCAGTCCCAACCTGAAAATAGATTCAGTAAATATTCAGTGCAGCTCATCAACAGCTTGCAAATAAAGTACAAAACAATGCAGAAAAAGCACTTTAAACTGGTATCTGGGGTAAAATAGACCTTTTCGGAGGTCTCGGAACTTGCCCGTAAAAACCCCATTTTCAGATAAACCTGGCAATCACATTTATCTTTCCGGGTAAGAATACCCACACAGTGGACAACATGCTTTGCACTATCACAGCAAATGCTTTCAAACTGAGCCAACCAAAATGGGTCATTACCATTGAACTTTTTTGCACTGCTAACTTATTTAAACCCACCGTTGAAATCTGTCAAATGCCGGCTGCTTTAAGCAGTAAGTACATTTGTTTACATCTCACTGAGCATGTTGTTGTTGTTGACTAAAATTCAGGTAACTTAGTTTCGAATTATTGAAAACATGTGAAATAACTAGAATATTGACCATATTGAATATACTTACATTTAAAGGGATCTTTTCACGCTTTGGTAAATTGACAAAATTGAAAAAATTGTTTCAGATTTGCAAATTTTCGTTTTAGTTATGATATTTGTGAGGAAACAGTAATACTGAACATTTACCATGGTCTAATATAGCCATTATATGCATCTTTTGATGATTTTAAAACCTAACAAGAGCACCGCCTTGCGGGTGCAGACCGCTCATCTATTTTCTTTTTAAAGGTAAAGGGACTCTCATTTTCAATCACAAAGGAGGGAGGAGTGGAGTGAAGAGGGGTGTATAGTGGGGGTTGTGGACATTTATTACATTATCTTCCAAAAAAGCAAAAAAAAAAAAAAAAAAAAAAATTGGGGGGGAGAGGGGGGGGGGGTTGGGGGGGGCGATGGGGGGGGGGTTTGGGTGCGATGGTTGGACGGTATTTCAAACATAACCGTTTTAAAAAAAAAATGGGGGGGGGTATAGTGTGAGGGTGTGGTGGTAATTTGTGAGATGATCTTAAAAAAAGAAAAAAAAAAAATCAAAAAAAAAAATTGGGGGGGGGTGGGGTGGGGGGGGGTGGGGTGGGGGGGGGTGGGGTGGGGGTATAGTGTGAGGGTGTGGTGGTCATTTGTGAGATGATCTTAAAAAAAAAAAAAAAAAAAAAAAAATAGGGGGGGGGGAGGGGGGGAGTGGGGGGGAGGGCACGGGGGATGGTTTGGGTGGAGTCTATTGTGGTATGTCAGGTAAGAGTAGTTTCATCAAATCTAATCATAAATAAAGAAGTTATGGCAATTTTAGCAAAATTTAATAATTTGACCTTGAGAGTCAAGGTCATTCAAAGGTCAAAGTAAAATTCAAGTTGCCAGGTACAGTAACCTCATGATAGCATGTATGTATTTGAAGTTTGAAAGCAATAGCCTTGATACTTAAGAAGTAAAGTGGATCGAAACACAAAATTTAACCATATATTAAAAGTTACTAAGTCAAAAAAGGGCCATAATTCCGTAACAATGACAACCAGAGTTATGCAACTTGTCCTTTTACTGTACCCTTATGATAGTTTGTGAGTGTTCCAAGTATGAAAGCAATATCTATGATACTTTAGGGGTAAAGTGGACCAAAACATAAATCTTAACCAAATTTTCAATTTTCTAAGTATAAAGGGCCCATAATTCCGTCCAAATGCCAGTCAGAGTTACATAACTTTGCCTGCACGGTCCCCTTATGATAGTTCATAAATCTTGCAAGTATGAAAGCAATAGCTTTGATACTGTAGGAATAAAGTGGACCTAAACACAAAACTTAATCAAATTTTCAATTTTCTAAGTATAAAAAGGGCACATAATTCTGTCAAAATGCCAGTCAGAGTTACATTACTTTGCCTGCACAGTCCCCTTATGATAGTTAGTAAGTGTTGCAAGTATGAAAGCAATAGCTTTGATGCTTAAGGAATAAAATGGACCTAAACACAAAACTTAACCAAAATTGTCAATTTTCTAAGTATAAAAAGGGCACATAATTCTGTCAAAATGCATGCCAGAGTTATCTAACTTTGCCTGCCCAGTCCCCTCATGATAGTAAGTAAGTGTACCAAGTTTGAATGCAATAGCATTGATACTTACTGAGAAAAGTGGAACTAAACGCAAAACTTAACCAAAATTTTCAATTTTTTAAGTATAAAAAGGGCACATAATTCTGTCAAAATGCACGCCAGAGTTATCTAACTTTGCCTGCCCAGTCCCCTCATGATAGTAAGTAAGTGTACCAAGTTTGAATGCAATAGCATTGATACTTTCTGAGAAAAGTGGACCTAAACGCAAAACTTAACCGGACGCCGACGCCAACGCCAACGCCAACGCCAACGCCAACGCCGACGCCGACGCCGACGCCAAGGTGATGACAATAGCTCATAATTTTTTTTCAAAAAATAGATGAGCTAAAAATTATAAAGCGTTGCAACGCGAAACGATTGAATAATTTGGAGAGTTCTGTTTTTGTCGTTAAATTTTGTGAAACTACGAAGATTGCTTATATAAGGTATAAAATACGTCCAGAATGTGTACTCGGCGGAACAGCTCAGTAGGCTAAAGCGTTTTTACTTCAGGACTCTGGCAGGACTCCAGGGGTCACTGGTTCGAAACCTGGTCCAGGCAATGTTCTTTTCCTTTTTTTAATTTTATTCTTGATTTTTTACTGGAGCTTTTACGATCCAATGTTTTCATTTATCGATATAAAGCATTTAATGAATAAGTTAAAAAATGCCAAAATCTGTGAAAAGGCCCCTTTAAGCTCCTGGAGTAAAAAAACAATTTTGTTTAGGTCATACACCTTATGTTCAGGAAATTGACCGGGGCCAATGCGCAAATAGGGCTACAAAACTGTAGACTGCCTCCTTAAGATAGCAGTCCAAAGTTTTAAACCCATCTAAATTTAAATTATTTGTACTATTCAGTCAATTCTGGATGAAACTGGGTGGTTTTCTTTGTAATATAACTGCAATGTACAATTTGAGACTATTTTTAGTGAGCATATCAGCGGCAGCATTTTAACGCAACTTTTTGGTCATTCTCTCGGTATTCTACGCAAGTCTAAAAATCACTCAATTTGCACAGATATGAGATGTAGATATAATCATATTGCCAAAAATCACTCATAATGAGTGTCAGCTTACATCCTGAGTCAAAAGTTGCTCACTACACTGGCCAAAGTTACAAAAAAAAGAATTTTGATGTTGTTTTCCTTTAAATCAGTGTTTTTTACTCACTTTTCATCAAAGTTTATGCACATTTAGGGGTTTAAATGGTTTGAAAGGCACTAAATGTTGTACATATAGTTGAAATAAGTCAGCTTAGTCTTTCTTGCATAAACAACTAAGCATATCGCACAAAGAAACCAAGACTGCGGCTCTAAAGCAGATGTGCGTACCTTGCAAAATAGGGTTTTCTTCAAAAATCAAGCTTACCTTCCCCTACTGGAATGTTAATATCTCTGCTCAAATTGCTAAGAATCCAATGGGAAAGCTGTTTTCAGGTGTTGATGACTCTATTTTATTAAACAAGAGCACCGCCTTGCGGGTGCAGACCGCTCATCTATTTACTTTTTAAAGGTGAAGGGACTCTCATTTTCAATCACAAAGGAGGGAGGGGTGGAGTGAAGAGGGGTGTATAGCATGGGAATGTGGACATTTATTACATTATTTTCCAAAAATGGGAAAAAAAATGCTAAAAAAAAATCGGGGGGGGGGGTTAACCATTAAAAAAAAATGAAATTTGGGGTGGAGGTGGGGTGGGGGGGTATAGTGTGAGGGTGTGGTGGTCATTTGTGAGATGATCTTAAAAAAAAAAAATAGGGGGTGGGGGATTCTTGGGTGCGATGGTTGGACGGTATTTCAAACATAAAACAAGGGACAAAATTGTCACAAAACCAGGTTTTCATTGTGAAAAAAAATCTGATAAAGGGAGCCAACTCAAACTGAACTTTTGAAATGAACAAACAAAATTAACCCCCTTTGTAAGTATGTTTTAAAATAAATCTATTTTTAGTCGTGGCGACCTTGACATTGGAGATATTGACGTGATTCTTTCGTGCGACACACCGTCCCATGATGGTGAACAAATGTGCCAAATGATTTTAAAATCTCATAATGAATGACATAGTTATAGCCCAGACAAGCTCATTTATGGCTATTTTTTACCTTTGAACTCAAAGTGTGACCTTGACCTTGGAGATATTGACGTAATTTTTTCACGCGACACACCGTCTAATGATGGTTAACAAATGTGCCAAATGATTTTAAAATCTCACAATGAACGACAAAGTTATGGCCCGGACAAGCTTGTTCCGCCCGCCCGCCAGCCCGCCAGCCAGCCCGCCCGCATTCGCCAATCTAATAACCGGTTTTTTTCCTTCGGAAAACCTGGTTAATAAATATTTGTGTTTTTTATCGGTTTCAAAAAAAAATAATTTGGGGGGGATGGGGTGGGGGTATAGTGTGAGGGTGTGGTGGTCATTTGTGAGATGATCTTAAAAAAAAAATAGGGGGCGGGGATTCGGGGGGGGGAGGGGGGGAGGGCACGGGGGATGGTTTGGGTGGAGTCTATTGTGGTATGTAAGGTAAGAGTAGTTTTGTCAAAGTATCAATCAAATCTAATCATAAACTAGAAATGGCGCGGCAGAGGCCGACGCGTATCCCCACGCCGAATGTTTGACCTAGGTGTGCCCCAGGGTTGGTAATGGGGCCATGCATAGCTGAGATTGACCGTATTGTCATAAGAGAAGTTCATCATCAATTAGAAGTGAATTGGTGTAGAAATGAAGAAGTTATAGTAAAAGGCAATTTTGGGTGGGTGTGACATATGTGGGTAGGGCGCCCCAGGGTTGGTAATTGTGCCATGCATAGTTGAGATTGACCGTATTGTCATAAGAGAAGTTCATCATCAATTAGAAGTGAATTGGTGTAGAAATGAAGAAATTATAGTAAAAGGCAATTTTGGGTGGGTGTGGTCTATGTGGGTAGGGCGCCCCAGGGTTGGTAATTGTGCCATGCATAGTTGAGATTGACCGTATTGTCATAAGAGAAGTTCATCATCAATTAGAAGTGAATTGGTGTAGAAATGAAGAAATTATAGTAAAAGGCAATTTTGGGTGGGTGTGGTCTATGTGGGCGGGGCGCCCCAGGGTTGGTAATGGGGCCATGCATAGTTGAGATTGACTGTATTGTCATAAGAGAAGTTCAATATCAATTTGAAGTGAATCGGTGTAGAAATGAAGAAATTATAGTAAAGGCAATTTTTGGTGGGTGTGGTCTATGTGGGCGGGGCCCCAGGGTTGGTTATGGGGCCATGCATAGTTGAGATTGACCCTAATGTCATAAGAGAAGTTCAGTATCAATTTGAAGTGAATCCGTGTAGAAATGAAAAAATTATAGTAAATGGAATTTTTTGCTGGGTGTGGCCTATATGGGCGGGCGCCCCAGGGTTGGGATTGGGGCCATGCATAGTTGAGATTGACCCTAATGTCATAACAAAAGTTCAGTATCAATTTGAAGTGAATCCGTGTAGAAATGAAAAAAATTATAGTAAATGGAAATTTTTGGTGGGTGTGGCCTATGTGGGCGGGGCGCCCCAGGGTTGGGAATGGGGCCATGCATGGTTGAGATTGACCGTATTGTCATAAGAGAGGTCCAGTATCAATTTGAAGTGAATCGGTGTAGAAATAAAGAAGTAAATGTAAAATAACCTAAAAAAATGAGTGATAATTTCTGACGCGGCCCCACCCAAACTGCTATAACTTTTGACCCAGGGGTCAGATCAAAATTCCAAATAGTGCAGGGTCGCACATATGCTCATAGCTACCATGTGTGTAAGTTTCAAGGTTCTAGTGCTTTTAGTGTAGGAGGAGATAGTGGCCAGGACGGACGGACGGACGGACAGACGGACGGACGGACGGCGGAGATAACCACAATATCCCCACCTTTTTTTCAAAAAGCGTGGGGATAATAAAGAAGTTATGGCAATTTAAGCAAAATTTAATAATTTGACCTTGAAAGTCAAGGTCATTCAAAGGTCAAGGTAAAATTCAACTTGCCAGGTACAGTAACCTCATGATAGCATGAAAGAATTTGAAGTTTGAAAGCAATAGCCTTGATAGTTAAGAAGTAAAGTGGATCGAAACACAAAATTTAACCATATATTCAAAGTTACTAAGTCAAAAAAGGGCCATAATTCCGTAAAAATGACAACCAGAGTTATGCAACTTGTCCTTTTACTGTACTCTTATGATAGTTTGCGAGTGTTCCAAGTATGGAAGCAATATCTATGATACTTTAGGGGTAAAGTGGACCAAAACACAAAACTTAACCAAATTTTCAATTTTCTAAGTATAAAGGGCCCATAATTCTGCCCAAATGCCCGTCAGAGTTACATAACTTTGCCTGCACAGTCCTCTTATGATAGTTAATACACTTCAACACCGTTATTTCGAAGTCGTCGGGACCACTAAAAAAACTTCGGATTAACGATAATTCGAAATAAACATTTGACAGAAGACTTCTCTGATTCCTTAAAAATAAAACGTTGTGGAATTCGCATGGTTCGGTTACACGCTTACTTAAAAACGTAAACTAGTCAGATAGCAATATATTTCTACTCGTAACAAACGGGGGAATAAAACGATTCTTATTCTTGTTTTTATTTTTCTCTAATTACAGAACATATACAATAAAACGAATAGCACAAATTATCAGGCATACATACATAAGTACATTTTCGGAAATGAAATAACCTTTTTTTAATAATACGCGATGTCTCGCTGAATAAGGCGTTCGCGCAGACGACAAAGGTGTAATTATCGGCTTTTGACGCGCCACGACAAAGGTGTGAAATTACGCTCAGTATTTTGCAGTTTTGACTTCGGATTAAAGATTGCTAATTAGGTGCGAATTATAGTGTTGGGACCGACAGAATCACTTCGAATTAACGATTTCTTCGGTTTAACGAAGTTCGGATTAACAATGAAATTTTACATTAAACAAACAAGAATCAAAATCGGGACCAGAAAAATACTTCGAAATAACGGTGACTTCGGATTATCGGTGTTCGAAATAACGGTGTTGAAGTGTAAGTGTTGCAAGTATGAAACCAATAGCTTTGATACTGGAGGAATAAAGTGGACCTAAACACAAAACTTAACCAAATTTTCAATCTTCTAAGTATAAAAGGGCCCATAATTCTGTCAAAATGCTAGTCAGAGTTACATTACTTTGCCTGCACAGTCCCCTTATGATAGTTAGTAAGTGTTGCAAGTATGAAAGCAATAGCTTTGATACTTACGGAATAAAATGGACCTAAACACAAAACTTAACCAAAATTTTCGATTTTCTAAGTATAAAAAGGGCACATAATTCTGTCAAAATGCACGCCAGAGTTATCTAACTTTGCCTGCCCAGTCCCCTCATGATAGTAAGTAAGTGTTCAAAGTTTGAATGCAATAGCATTGATACTTTCTGAGAAAAGTGGACCTAAACGCAAAACTTAACCAAAATTTTCAATTTTCTAAGTATAAAATGGGCACATAATTCTGTCAAATTGCACCCCAGAGTTATCTAACTTTGCCTGCCCAGTCCTCTCATGATGGTAAGTAAGTGTACCAAGTTTGAATGCAATAGCATTGATACTTTCTGAGACAAGTGGACCTAAACGCAAAACTTAACCGGACGCCAACGCCGACGCCAAGGTGATGACAATAGCTCATAATTTAAAAAAAAATAAAATAGATGAGCTAAAAATGTCACCTTTGACTATGGGGCGTTGGGTGTGAAATTTGGGATATTTACCTTAAGATAGCAGTCCAAAGTTTTAAACCCATCTAAATTTAAATTATTTGTACTCTTCAGTCAAATCTGGATGAAACTGGGTGGTTTTCTTTGTAATATAACTGCAATGTACAATTTGAGACTATTTTTAGTGAGCATATCAGCGGCAGCATTTTCACGCAACTTTTTAGTCATTCTTTCGGTATTCTACGCAAGTCTAAAAATCACTCAATTTGCACAGATATGAGATGTAGATATAATCATATTGCCAAAAATCGCTCATAATGAGTGTCAGCTTACATCCTGAGTCAAAAGTGCTCACTACACTGGTCAAAGTTTAAAAAAATGAATTTTGATGTTTTTTTCCATTAAATAAGTGTTTTTCACTCACTTTTCATCAAAGTTTATGCACATTTAGGGGTTAAAATGGTTTGAAAGGCACTAAATGTTGTACATATAGTTGAAATAAGTCAGCTTAGTCGTTCTTGCATAAACAACTAAGCATATCGCACAAAGAAACAAAGACTGCGGCTCTAAAGCAGATGTGCGTACCATGCAAAATAGGGTTTTCTTAAAAAATCAGGCTTACCTTCCCCTTCTGGAATATTAATATCTCTTCTCAAATTGCTCAGAATTCAATGGGAAAGCTGTTTTCAGGTGTTGATGACTCTATTTTATTAAAAAATGTCACCTTTGACTATGGGGCGTTGGGTTTGAAATTTGGGATATTTACCTTAAGATAGCAGTCCAAAGTTTTAAACCCATCTAAATTAAAATTAGTTTTACTCTTCAGTCAATTCCGGATGAAACTGGGTAGTTTTCTTTGTAATATAACTGCAATGTACAATTTGAGACTATTTTTAGTGAGCATATCAGCGGCAGCAATTTCACGCATTTTTTTGGTCATTCTTCGGTATTCTACGTAAGTCTAAAAATCACTCAATTTGCACAGATATGAGATGTAGATATAATCATATTGCCAAAAAACTCATAATGAGTGTCAGCTTACATCCTGAGACAAAAGATGCTCACTACACTGGTAAAAGTAAAAAAAAATGAATTTTGATGTTTTTTCCCTCTAAATCAGTGTTTTTTACTCACTTTTCATCAAAGTTTATGCACATTTAGGGGTTTAAATAGTTTGAAAGGCACTAAATGTTGTACATATAGTTGAAATAAGTCAGCTTGAAAGGAAAGACCGGAACATTCATGGTGGGGGCATAGCGGCATATACTAGATCTGTCGTTGCTTCAAGTCGGCGGAAAGATCTGGAATGTGATAATCTTGAGAACATTATAATCGAGGTAAATTTGGAAAAGAAAAAAATCTGTTTTATTAGTGTCTACCGGCCATCGAGTATGAAAGATAACATTTTCTGTGATTATTTTACAAAAACTTTAGACAAGTGCATAACCCTGTTTGACTATTTTACAATTATTGGTGACCTTAACTATGATCTTTCATGTCAGAACAAGGGCAGACCTCTACAAGATCTAATGGAAATTTTTAACCTTACAAATATTGTTAAAAATGATACTTGCTTTGTTAAAAACTGTAAATCCTCGCTATTGGATGTAATCCTCACAAACTCTAGAAAATTGTTTTTGAAAACACTGAATTTTCCCACTCAGTGATTGTCACAACATGATTTCTTCTATTATTAACTGTAAAACTCCAACAATAGAGAAACAAAAAGTATATATCAGGAGTTTTAGAAACTTTGATCCTGAAGCAAACAACCAAGATCTTTTAAATTTGAATATACCTCATAGCAAATTGCATGATAAAAATGAAGTTAATAATGTATATTGCTCTTTTGAATCTGATGTTGTAGAAGTCATTAATAAACATGCACCACAGAAACTGATTTATGTTAAAAAGAATAGTGTCCCATATATGAACAGAAATCTACGCAATGCAATATATGCTAAGAAAATGAATTACACTAAGTATTTAAAAAAAAACGATTGTTCTAAAACATAGGAGGCTTATAGGAAGGCCAGAAACTATGTTAACAAACTGAAAAAATTATCTGTAAATACATATTTCCAGGAACGCTGCCTTGGAGAGTGTAAATCCACAGACTTTTGGAAAACTATTAAACCATTTATTTCTAAAAAATGCACCGGCTCGCAATCAAAAATTATTTTAACCGAAAATTATGAAATTGTATCTGACAAATCTAATGTAGCTGAAATTTTTAACAGTTTTTATGTAAATGTAGCTGATGATATTGGCAAGGATTACCATTTTGATGAAAACAATCATCCCAGTATAGAAAAAATCTAAGGCAAATTTTGTATTTTTTTTTTAAATTTTGCTCCTACAACTAGATCTAATATAAAAGTGTCTCAAATTATAAGTAAATTTAATGTTAAAAAGGCAACCGGTGTGAACAAAATCTCTGTTCAATTGTTGAAAATTGGCATGATGTCTCTGACTCCATTTTTAACTCATTTGTTAAACTCTACCATTTCGACTGGTATTTTTCCTGATAGGTTAAAGGAAGCTCAAGTCACCCCTGTGTATAAGAAAAATGATTCTTTGTTGAAATCTAACTATAGACCTGTTAGTATTTTACCTGTCACTTCTAAAATTTATGAGAAAGTACTTGAAGAACAACTTGCATCTTATTTTGACAATATTTTTGTATCAATTTTTGTGCGCCTTCCGGAGAGGACATGGATGCCAGACTACCATTCTCAGGCTACTGGAGGACTGGAAGAAGGCCTTGGACTCTAACCAGTATGTAGCCGCCATCCTAATGGACCTGTCCAAGGCCTTCGACTGTCTTCCACACAACATTCTGCTGTGTAAGCTGGCATCCTATGGACTCTCTGAGAAGGCCACTGATACTCTTTGCTCCTATTTGACAGACCGTAAGCAACAAATTAAAGTATGTGGACACGTAAGCAACTGGGCAAATATCACAAGGCTCGATACTCGGCCCCATTTTGTTTAATGTTTTTATCAATGATATTTTCTATTTTATTGAGCATGGCACTCTGTACGACTATGCAGACGACAATACACTGTCTTTTATTACACCAGATTTTGATTTATTGATAAGTACTCTACAAAGTGAAAGTTAAATATTTATTGACTGGTTTTCTTTTAATTGTATGAAAGCAAATCCTGACAAATTTCAGGCGCTAGCCGTTGGTTAAAAAACACATGATAAAACTCCTAATTTTGAAATAGATAATAATATTATTTCTTGTGACGATGTTGTAAAATTGTTAGGAGTTGATATTGATTACAATCTATCGTTCAATACTCACATCCAGAATATGTGTAAAAAAGCTGCTCAACAACTTAATGTTCTAAAGAGAATTGGTCGTAATCTGAATAAACTTAGTAGACTCACAATATTTCACACTTTCATCTTGTCAAATTTTAATTTTTGTCCTCTGTCATGGCACTTCTGTACAAAGAGTAACACCCAGAAAATAGAGAAAATTCAAGATAGAGCTTTGAGATTTGTTTATGATGATTATGCTTGTAACTATGAAGATTTGTTAAATAGAGCCAATTTACCACCTCTACACATTCGAAGATTAAGAACCATGGCAAATGAAACTTTTAAAATTGTAAATAAAATATGTCCACCTGTTCTGCATGACTTAGTTGAAAGAAGAAATAATAATTATAACTTAAGATACTCAAATATATTGCAGGTTCCATCTGTAAAGACAGAACACTATGGTAGGAGAAGTTTCAGGTATGCAGCCCCAGTCCTGTGGAACTTGCTGCCTGACGAATTCAGACAAGCAGGCTCCTTCAGCCAATTTAAAACCTTGATCTCAGGTTGGAATGGAAAGATATGTAACTGCTCAGGGTGCAATCAGACTTAGCTGCCCATATCTTTGTTCCAACTTATCAGGTAGGGAGTCTGCAGACTGGGACTGCTGACCTGACATGTGTTCTAGTTATGCTTTCTTTTGCTTATTACTTTGCTTATTATTTTGCTTATTATTTTGCTTTGTCTTTTGTCAAGTTCTGCTTATTTGGCTAGACTTGTCTTAGTTGCTGCATAGATATCTCATATATATATGTATACTACTATGTGCTTATAAGCCTCTTTGCCATGCATGCTTATTATATTTTTTAAATTGATTTAATTAATGCGTAGGCCTATGGCCTAGATTAGCATAAATCTCTCAGTTTTATGTTTTATTTCTTGTCACTTCCTTTTGCCTGACAAATGCTCTGCAAGTTATGCCATATTGCCCTAAGTATTAATGCTTGTATTAACTATGTTTGAATTATTTTACTGTCTCGTTTAACAGCTACTTTTAATATGTTATTATCTGATATGCTTTCCCTATTTATTTAAACTGTTTTAATTTATTTGTAGGCGTATGGTCTTTATTAGCATAAATCTCTCAGTTTTTGTGTTTATGTGTAGTTACTTCCCTTTGCTTGACAAATGCTTTGCCATTTATGCCATGTATGCCATTATGCACTTTTGTATTAATGCTTGTCTTAACCATGTTTAAATTATCTTACTGTCTCTCTTAACAGCTGCTTTTTAATATGTTATTATTATACATTTGTTAAAAATGTCGGTTTAAAAGCTAAGTATAGCTTATGTTATATGTTATGTACTCTTGCCGACTTTAAATAAAATTTACTTGACTTGAGCTTAGTCTTTGTTGCATAAACAACTAAGCATATCGCACAAAGAAACAAAGACTGCAGCTCTAAAGCAGATGTGCGTACCATGCAAAATAGGGTTTTCTTCAAAAATCAGGCTTACCTCCCCCTACTGGAATGATAATATCTCTGCTCAAATCGCTCAGAATTCAATGGGAAAACTGTTTTCAGGTGTTGATGACTCTATTTTATTAAAAAATGTCACCTTTGACTATGGGGCGTTGGGTGTGAAATTTGGGATATTTACCTTAATTAAGGGGGCAGTCTACAGTTTTTCTTGAAAATCATCAGGCCCACAACCACTGGTCTGCAAAACACCCTCAAAACAAGGCCTTCAGTTCCAACCTGAAAATAGATTCAGACAATATTCAGTGCAGCTCATCAACAGCTTGCAAAAAAAAGCACAAAAAAATGCAGAAAAAGCACTTTAAACTGGTATCTGGGGTAAAATAGACCTTTTCGGAGGTCTCGGAACTTGCCCGTAAAAACCCCATTTTCAGATAAACCCGGCAATCACATTTATCTTTCCGGGTAAGAATACGCACACAGTGGACAACATGCTTTGCACTATCACAGCAAATGCTTTCAAATTGAGCCAAACAAAATGGGTCATTACCATTGAACTTTTTTGCACTGCTAACTTATTGAAACCCACCGTTGAAATCTGTCAAATGCCGGCTGCTTTAAGCAGGAAGTACATTTGTTTACATCTCACTGAGCATGTTGTTGTTGTTGACTAAAATTCAGGTAACTTAGTTTCGAATTATTGAAAACATGTGAAATAACTAGAATATTGACCATATATACTTACATTTAAGCTCCTGGAGTAAAAAAAACAATTTTGTTTAGGTCATACACCCAATGTTCAGGAAATTGACCGGGGCCAATGCGCAAATAGGGCTACACAACTGTAGACTGCCTCCTTAAGATAGCAGTCCAAAGTTTTAAACCCATACAAATTTAAATTATTTGACTCTATTTTATTAAAAAATGTCACCTTTGACTATGGGGCGTTGGGTGTGAAATTTGGGATATTCACCTTAATTAAGGGGGCAGTCTACAGTTTTTCTTGAAAATCCCTAGGCCGACAACCACTGGTCTGCAAAACACCCTCAAAACAAGGCCTTCAGTCCCAACCTGAAAATACATTCAGACAATATTCAGTGCAGCTCATCAACAGCTTGCAAATAAAGCACAAAAAATCCTTAAGATAGCAGTCCAAAGTTTTAAACCCATCTAAATTTAAATTATTTGTACTCTTCAGTCAATTCTGGATGAAACTGGTTGGTTTTCTTTGTAATATAACTGCAATTTATAATTTGAGACTATTTTTAGTGAGCATATCAGTGGCAGCATTTTCACGCAACTTTTTGGTTATTCTTTCGGTATTCTACGCAAGTCTAAAAATCACTCAATTAGCACAGATATGAGATGTAGATATAATCATATTGCCAAAAAACACTCATAATGAGTGTCAGCTTACATCCTGAGTCAAAAGTTGCTCACTACACTGGTCAAAGTAAAAAAAAAAAAGAATTTTGATGTTTTTTTCTTTTAAATCAGTGTTTTTTACTCACTTTTCATCAAAGTTTATGCACATTTAGGGGTTTAAATGGTTTGAAAGGCACTAAATGTTGTACATATAGTTGAAATAAGTCAGCTTAGTCTTTCTTGCATAAACAACTAAACATACATGTATCACACAAAGAAACAAAGACTGCGGCTCTATAGCAGATGTGTGTACCATGCAAAATAGGGTTTTCTTCAAAAATCAGGCTTACCTCCCCCTACTGGAATATTAATATTTCTGCTCAAATTGCTCAGAATTCAATGGGAAAGCTGTTTTCAGTTGTTGATGACTCTATTTTATTAAAAAATGTCACCTTTGACTATGGGGCGTTGGGTGTAAAATTTGGGATATTTACCTTAAGATAGCAGTCCAAAGTTTTAAACCCATCTAAAATTTTTTTTTGTACTCTTCAGTCAATTCTGGATGAAACTGGGTGGTTTTCTTTGTAATATAACTGCAATGTAAAATTTGAGACTATTTTTAGTGAGCATATCAGCGGCAGCATTTTCACGCAACTTTTTGGTCATTCTTTCGGTATTCTACGCAAGTCTAAAAATCACTCAATTTGCACAGATATGAGATGTAGATATAATCATATTGCCAAAAATCACTCATAATGAGTGTCAGCCTCCATCCTGAGTCAAAAGTTGCTCACTACACTGGTCAAAGTTTACAAAAATGAATTTTGATGTTTTTTTCCCTTTAAATCAGTGTTTTTTACTCATTTTTCATCAAAGTTTATGCACATTTAGGGGTTTAAATGGTTCGAAAGGCACTAAATGTTGTACATATAGTTGAAATAAGTCAGATTAGTCTTTCTTGCATAAACAACTAATCATATCGCACAAAGAAACAAAGACTGCCGCTCTAAAGCAGATGTGCGTACCATGCAAAATAGGGTTTTCTTCAAAAATCAGGCTTACCTCCCCCTACTGGAATGTTAATATCTCCGCTCAACTTGCTCAGAATTCAATTGGAAAGCTGTTTTCAGGTGTTGATGACTCTATTTTATTAAAAAATGTCACCTTTGACTCTGGGGCTTTGGTTGTGAAATTTGGGATATTTACCTTAATTAAGGGGGCAGTCTACAGTTTTTCTTGAAAATCCCCAGGCCGACAACCACTGGTCTGCAAAACACCCTCAAAACAAGGCCTTCAGTCCCAACCTGAAAATAGATTCAAACAATATTCAGTGCAGCTCATCAACAGCTTGCAAATAAAGCACAAAACTATGCAGAAAAAGCACTTTAAACTGGTATCTGGGGTAAAATAGACCTTTTCGGAGGTTCTGGGTAAGAATACGCACACAGTGGACAACATGCTTTGCACTATCACAGCAAATGCTTTCAAACTGAGCCAAACAAAATGGGTCATTACCATTGAACTTTTTTAAACCTGGAAGTTTAAACGCTGGATAGTGAGCGGGGTTAAAGGCCCATACCAAAGGGTCCATACCACTGGCAAGATACAGGTCAGGCCTGCGGCCTTCTATATGTCGTTCTTAAAAAAAAACCTGTAGGAGGACTTGATAGTAATGAGACTGGGGTGCTGTGATGGTGCTCCTCATTGATAAGCGGCTGCTTCCTTTATCAAGACTCATTATTACAATTAATAATACCTGTTCTGCTTCACGCTCTATTCTATAGCGCCTTTATTAGTAACTAGGTGGTTGCTAGGATAGTGTAACAACGAAGGTTTTAATGTGTTTACGACCCCACCCCCACCCTCTCACACATATATTTCATGGGCATAATAAAAACAAAAATAGTTACACTAAAACAGCATATTTATTTAAACTAAAATGTCTACATCAAAACAAAAAGTTAACATAGAAAACAAATAAAATAATTTGATTCTACTGGGGCTCGAACCATGGACCTCTCACATGTGAAGCAAGCGTGTAACCACTACACTATGGACCGCTTGAAAAATCACCTTCTAACTAAGATATTAAGGTAGTGGGAGCCTAATGGATACTTTTCCAGAAACAATATTTGTTATTATTTCCACATAGTAAATTGTATATCACAACTAATTGCAAAATTTTAAAACTTTTTACCAGCTGGTTAACTTTTTATACCTGGTTGAATAAACCTACCCCTTGACTCGGTTGAGCGTTTTCTATGGATTTACCCTTTATCCAAAATATATAGTTGTTTGTAATGGGATATACATATATTTTGACAATTTACTTAATAAACGTACTCGACTGGATTTTGTTAGTGGATACAGAATTTAAAAAGTGTCATTGAAAGACAATTGTGCCTTTGATGTCCAATAATATATGCACTTATCTGGATAAAATGGCAAAAACAACAAATGGTTCAGTGACAAGAAACTTTAATTACGTTTTATGTCACTTGTAGTGTGATGAAATGCATATATTGTACATATTTATTTAACACAACATATTTTCTACACACTGAATGAATTTCAGGAAGTTTTACCGTTCCTATCTCAAGAAATTTTACATTGAGTATGCCTACCCCAATTCATTTTCACGCAATGAATTTAAGTATAAATTTGCATATCTCTTCTTTTTGGGGGTTTTCTTGTTGCTTATTAAAAGCTAAAGTTATAAACCATGACATGTGAAGAAATTTAGCTAACTTTGAATAAATATTGATAAAATAATACATTAACAAGAGCACCGCATAACGGGTGCCACGCTCTGCTGCGAAAGTTTGTCAGATTTTTTTTACAGGTCACAGTGACCTTGACCTTTGACCTACTGACCAAACAAGGGACAAAATTGTCACAAAACCAGGTTTTCATTGTGAAAAAAAAATATGATAAAGGGAGAAAACTCAAAGTGAACTTTTGAAATGAACAAACAAAATTAACCCCCTTTGTAAGTTTGTTTAAAAAAAATAAATAATTTTAGTCGTGGCGACCTTGACATTGGAGATATTGACGTGATTCTTTCGTGCGACACACCGTCCCATGATGGTGAACAAATGTGCCAAATGATTTGAAAATCTCACAATGAATGACATAGTTATGGCCAGGACAAGCTCACTTATGGCCATTTTTGACCTTTGAACTCAAAGTGTGACCTTGACCTTGGAGATATCGACGTAATTATTTCGCGGGACACACCGTCCAATGATGGTGAAAAAATGTGCCAAATGATTTTAAAATCTGACAATGAACGACATAGTTATGACCCGGACAAGCTTGTTCCACCCGCCCGCCAGCCAGCCCGCCCGCATTCGCCAATCTAATAACCAGTTTTTCCCTTCGGAAAACCTGGTTAAAAATGGGTGTGGTGTGTAGAA
This sequence comes from Dreissena polymorpha, assembly GCF_020536995.1. Classification (NCBI taxonomy): domain Eukaryota; kingdom Metazoa; phylum Mollusca; class Bivalvia; order Myida; family Dreissenidae; genus Dreissena; species Dreissena polymorpha. The sequence continues at coordinate 12,578,960 of NC_068364.1, read as the reverse complement.
CTCATCAAGGTGCATGTACATATGAAGTTTCAAAGTTGTAGGTGGAAGCACTGTGATGTTAGAGGCAAAGTTAAAGTTTTATATTAGAGGTCACAGTGACCTTGACCTTTGACCTAGTGACCCAAAAATGGGTGTGGCATGTAGAACTCATCAAGGTGCATGTACATATGAAGTTTCAAAGTTGTAGGTGGAAGCACTATGATGTTAGAGGCAAAGTTAAAGTTTTATATTAGAGGTCACAGTGTCCTTGACCTTTGACCTAGTGACCCAAAAGAGGGTGTGGCGTGTAGAACTCATCAAGGTGCATGTACATATGAAGTTTCAAAGTTGTAGGTTGAAGCACTTTAATTTCAGAGCCAATGTAAAATTTAAAGCACGGCGGCAGACGTGGGACAGCAGAGGTCGAAGAGGCTATGACAATACCTCAGAGTTTTCTCCAAAAACAGCCGAGCTTAAAATACAATCTTAAGGTCACCTCAAGTCAAAAGGCAACATATGAATACAGGCGCAGTTCACCACAAAATGTCAAAGTTGTCCCAATATTACGTAGCATAAAGATGTTTAAGTTATCATGTTTCTTTAAACATGTAGCACAATAATATACAACTTATATTTTAATAAAAACAGCCAGATTAATGACAACTAGATGTACATAATTTAGTATCAGTATAAAGCCATTGCATGATTTTGACTGGCTGCGTGTCATTTTAAAGCCATATTATCTTATTCCGTCACTTTTTGTCACTGAAAAACTGACCGATTTTAGGGACCACTTCAGATAAAATATTTTTTTGCGTTTGTGACTCTTGGTAGTCCCTCATTGTTTTTAGCAATGAAAGTTCCCTTAAGTCATCCTCCCCGGAACTAGAAAATATAGCTTTCAAAGGCCAGTCCATATCCCGCAATGTTTTCAGCTGTTGGTCGCTTTAGAGTTCCTTTATGCAACAACACGTCTAACAATCTAATGTTCGTTGCCTTTAAGGCTTTTCATGACTTAAACAAACTGAAATATGGATTGCAGTAACAGTAAAGACGTGGGCCATAATGTCAGTAATTTTACATGTTTTAAGCAAAGATCCCAGTGCTTCAACATCATCAGGAGCACTGTGGGCGTTGCAGGTTACCTTGAGAACACGTTCGCTAGATCTTCCTGTTTGTGTGACTGTCCAGGATACTATTTTTGAAAACCAGCAAAGAGTCAACAAAACTGCTTACACAATTACAAACCGTTTCAAAACAGTGTGTGTTCAGCAATTCACTAACCAAAACCGGAAAATCAAACCTGCGCACATTATGAGCAACAAAAATGGCTCTGGGAAACTTTGCAAGCCACATCATACAATCATGCAGAGAAGTTTTAATTGATACACTATCAACACTTCCACCATTTACACGCATTATGTCATGATCATCAACAGAGATGCCAATCATTTTCTGAGCTTCGGAGAAATTGGCACTGTTGTCTTCACATATGTCGAGAACTTAAAACCCGTCTTAAAATGCACAGCAGCAATCTGAGTAATAGCAGGCATTACTGTACCTCGAACTGAAATACAAAATTAAGTTCACACAATGCTTATTTCATGAATTTTATAATTCCCCTTTAAGTTTCATTCTGACGCCTTATAAGATCGTTGGTTATGAGAAAATAATATAAAATTTCAGCACAACAAGCACATTACATATTGACAAGTCGTTGAACTCCAATTATCGCTTGTGAAAAGAATTCACCATTTATATGAATAGCTAAGAATATTAATAAACCTATGCTCCTTCATAAGATTTATTACTAAAAGTAATGAATTTATTTTAAAAAAGTGTGATATTTGGAATAGCTTTTAATATTTATAATAACAATCACAAATATTTTTAATAATGTGCCTGCCCTGGGGTTCTTACCAAAAATCTTTAAAAAAATGTAATTTTACCAAACTATGAAAACAGTGCCTTTAATAAAACATTTATTATCAATATGTTTCATGTTCATCTGGAATAGGAAATAAGAAGAAAGTTGATGAGAAAAAATACTATAATTTGGCACCAGAATAGTCAATAACATTGTATTAAAAGTTAGTTTTTACACTTACTCCATCTCTTTCTCATAAGCATCAATGGCAGCCTTGTTAGACGACGCAGTTGAGATTTTCTTGATTGCCTCCCCAACACGAGCCTCCATCTTCTTAAGATTTCTTTTTGCAATAAGCGTTATGTTTAGAGTGATTAGGAAGTTATTTACCTTCACTGGCCTGCCCAAACTGACTTTCATTGCTGAAAAGAGAATTGAAAATGATAAGAACATGAAAACGAAATAAGGCCGTAGTAACTTAATAATGACGTCACAATGTATTTTCATAGAATCCATTCGTATCATCATTACATTATTAAATAACATGAATGAGCAATCAATTGGATTTTACAACACAAATGCGAAACTAAATTTGAAAACTGAATATGATGGACACCGGAATGTTTCTTTGTATATTACAAGATAAACAAATATTCACTGGGAATGACACTTGGAATTTTAAGGGGTCTGAAAATGTGTAATAAGTCCAAAAATCAATCGCAATTATACAATGATTAAACATTGATAGAAATGGCCGGTTGAAAAATGAAGACATGTAAACATGTTCCAAGCTTGGTATTTATGTCAAAGCATGGCATTCCCCTGATCTTGAGATGGTGCTACTTTACATAAGCAACACGGTTGACTTTTCTACAGTCAGGGTTTTCACAAACAACGTACAAATAACCACTGAGGCCATTTTGTAGTTCGCCAACAAATTTATATATTGTCAAAGGAATGGGATACAGATTACAAAACTGACCATACTGTAATTTGTTTAGCAAACCCTCCAGCTCAACGAGTCAAGCAATCTTCTTCCATCCCCCACCAACTTCTGCTTACTCTTTTCACGCCATTTAGCAAATGCCAATATCTTTTACGTGAGTCATTTTCACACAAATCGCCATCGCAGAGCTCGGTAAATGAATATTTGTTATTGAACACAACGTTGTTGATCGGTGTTTGCTTCTTTTTCGATTTTGCAAATCGCTCGCTTTTATTTCGCACTTTCATTTTGCTAAGAAAATGTAAACAACCGTGACGTCATTATTAAGTTACACAAATATTTTGACACAAAATAATTTAACTTATATTTGTATTGTATATTTATTAAATCTTAAAGAGATAAGCAAATTTAACTCTTAAATATAAAATAAAAATTTATTTTGTGTATTGAGTATAATTTACGGACTTTAACGTAGATATCACTTATAGCCGAAACGCTTTCCGAATACGGCGATATCAACCGACTATTTCTGATCTAACTAGGCACCTAGTGACTGTAGTGTAACGGTTATCAATAAAGCAATTAACCGTGTAATTGCTGTCGTCTTGTAAAATTGAAGAAAATACGCGTTAACCAAAACTCGAACATCTGCGCTATTGTTAGAAAAACCACAATATAAACATATTTTGATTATGTTTATGTTTTTATACAATACCAGAAAGTTTCACGTATTTGCCCAGTCCCTGTGATCTTTCCCCTGTGATCAGTTATTAATTAAAACAATTAGCTTTGCATTATTGGCAATAAATGTTGTAATAAATGTAATATGCACAAATGCAGTACTTATTTACACTAATTTACACAAAAAATCACCACTATGCAAGATATTCTTAAAACAAAAATATATACATTGATCCGTATTATAACTTCTCCCATAAGCGAAAAAAAAAAGCATTACATACTAGTCGCCGCACTCCAGTGCGACGCCAATTAATTAGCCTATTGCAAACAAACAAGCTCAAGTTCTTGCTTGACTTGGCAATAATATATAAAGTAATATTGTTATTTTCTTAATCTGCTGTATTCTTTGGTAATTATTTTATTTACAATATATTGATTTTCATTTAAAATTCCAATGCAAAAATAATATTTTGAATATGTGTATTGATGCAGAACTGTGGCTTCCTTTTATACAAATACGAGACTGAATAACAGCATGGAAAAACGAATGGTTCTGGATATGATTGATTAATTTTAACACACTGTCTTCCCTCAATCAACATGAATTATAACATGATTAAGGACTAACACTTTTTTCTTCAGCAAATAAAGGTCTTGTATGGAAGGAGGAGTTAGAATTAAAAACAAGTGCACCGCAGTGCGGGTGTAGACCGCTCATCTATTTTGTTTTTAAAGGTGAAGGGACTCTCATTTTCAATCACAAAGGAGGGAGGGGTGGAGTGAAGAGCGGTGCATTGTGTGGGGATGTGGACATTTATTACATTATCTTCCAAAAAAGCGAAAAAAAAGGTAAAAAAAAAATCGGGGGGGGGGGGGGGGGGTGGGGGGGGGATTCTTGGGTGCGATGGTTGGACGGTATTTCAAACATAAAATAATAAAAATAAATATTTGTGTTTTTTAACCGTTTCAAAAAAAATTGGGGGGGGGGGGGGGTGAGGTGGAGGGGGGGGGGGGTATAGTGTGAGGGTGTGGTGGTAATTTGTGAGATGATTTAAAAAAAAAAAAAAATTAGGTGGGGGGGGGATTCGGGTGGGGGGAGGGGGGGTGGGGGGGATTCTTGGGTGCGATGGTTGGACGGTATTTCAAACATAAATAATCAAAATAAATAGTTGTGTTATTTAACCGTTTAAAAAAAAAATGGGGAGGGGGTGGGGTGGGGGGGGGGGTATAGTGTGAGATGATCTTAAAAAAAAAAATAAAAAAAAAAATGGGGGGGGGGGGTTCGGGGGGGGGGGGGGGGGTCACGGGCGATGGTTTGGGTGGAGTCTATTGTGGTATGTAAGAGTAGTTTTGTCAAAGTATCAATCAAATCTAATCATAAATAAAGAAGTTATGGCAATTTTAGCAAAATTTAATAATTTGACCTTGAGAGTCAAGGTCATTCAAAGGTCAAGGTAAAATTCAACTTGCCAGGTACAGTAACCTCATGATAGCATGAAAGTATTTGAAGTTTGAAAGCAATAGCCTTGATACTTAAGAAGTAAAGTGGATCGAAACACAAAATTTAACCATATATTCAAAGTTACTAAGTCAAAAAAGGGCCATAATTCCGTAAAAATGACATCCAGAGTTATGCAACTTGTCCTTTTACTGTACCCTTATGATAGTTTGCGAGTGTTCCAAGTATGAAAGCAATATCTATGATACTTTAGGGGTAAAGTGGACCAAAACACAAAACTTAACCAAACTTTCAATTTTCTAAGTATAAAGGGCCCATAATTCCGTCCAAATGCCAGTCAGAGTTACATAACTTTGCCTGCACAGTCCCCTTACAATAGTTAATATGTGTTGCAAGTATGAAAGCAATAGCTTTGATACTGTAGGAATAAAGTGGACCTAAACACAAAACATAACCAAATTTTCAATTTTCTAAGTATAAAAAAGGGCACATAATTCTGTCAAAATGCCAGTCAGAGTTACATTACTTTGCCTGCACAGTCTCCTTATGATAGTTAGTAAGTGTTGCAAGTATGAAAGCAATAGCTTTGATACTTAAGGAATAAAATGGACCTAAACACAAAACTTAACCAAAATTTTCAATTTTGTAAGTATAAAAAGGGCACATAATTTTGTCAAAATGCACGCCAGAGTTATCTAACTTTGCCTGCCCAGTCCCCTCTTGATAGTTAGTAAGTGTACCAAGGTTGAATGCAATAGCATTGATACTTTCTAAAAAAAGTGGACCTAAACGCAAAACTTAACCAAAATTTTCAATTTTCTAAGTATAAAAAGGGCACATAATTCAGTCAAAATGCACGCCAGAGTTATCTAACTTTGCCTGCCCAGTCCCCTCATGATAGTAAGTAAGTGTACCAAGTTTGAATGCAATAGCATTGATACTTTCTGAGAAAAGTGGACCTAAACGCAAAACTTAACCGGACGCCGACGCCGACGCCAAGGTGATGACAATAGCTCATAATTTTTTTTCAAAAAATAGATGAGCTAAAAAACTGCCATCAATATGGACTCAAGTAAAGGAGTTGAAATAAACTGTGGAAGAATGTATTATAAACAATTAATGTTACATTTGAATCACAAGAATTGATTTAATGCTTCTTAAGCTACCATATGTGTTTATTTAAACTCTTTAAATGTGTCAATCTTAGTTATTGGTGTTGCTTTAAATATCATTATTTAGCTGCGACAACTATTGTTAACCCAGTGAAACCCCTGACAGTATAGCAGTATGTTGACATTAGCTGAACGACCTGTAGAGACATATTTTCATATCAATCTTTGCCATAGTTTGCCCATTCCTTTACATTCGGTCGTCCCGATATTTAAGAAATGATTACATATCTCTGATAAAACATGTGGTCAATAACGTTATGTAGAGCATTCTATCACACAGATGTAGTCGTTTGATTAAAAACGTATGAAATTTCAATTTTGTTTGGAAAAGAAATACAATTATAGTAACAATAACGCAACATTTGCTAAACATGTTTTGAAATGTAAATTAATTTTTAATATTCACTATTTAAGAGTATCGTGATTCGTGTTTAAAATATATTTTTTAATTCTCTTTTTAAAAATAATTTAATAGCTTTTATGTTTTCCTATCATAATTATGACAGCTCATATTGACGGGAAAGATGTGAACAAATCAAGGATTGCATGGGGAGCACTCCCATTCTACTTCATACAAATATGTGATTTTGATCTTTTCTAAGAAAGACAGGATGATATTGTACTGTACACGGATCTTGGTGTTTGCCAGAGTCATGCTACTTCCTAGTATGAAGATTTGCACCGAAAGTACACTCGAGTTACAAGTGGCGTTTAGTAAACCAAGGGCCTATGTGGTCGTTAGTTTCCTTTCACATCCTTAACAAATGTCAAGATGAGACACACACAAAGTCACATACTCATATTTGAAGATTTTATGTATCTTTATACGCCCAGACAAACCATATTGATGGATGAGTCCACGCCCAGACAAACCCAGGGTTTTTTTTTACTAAGAAAGTGACGCCGATATTCGGCGTCTTCCCCTACCAGAATTTTTCCCCTAAAAATAACATTTCCCCCCAAAAAATATAATTTTTCACCCAAATATAATATTTTACCCTCAAAGACATGTTTTTTTTCTTTTGGGAACGTCGACACGTATCCAATTTGTACCATGTACAACGATCTCGCTCTCTCTCTCTCTCTCCCGACGAACACTCAAATCTGGGAATCCCAGTGATTCTATATATAGCTCTTAAAGTACGTCATGGAAACCGGGTAACTAATCGTATTAATCATGTGACTATTTTACTGGATTCCGGTCTTGCGCGAGAAGGGTGTTTCGTCAATTAATTACCGGAAACCAGTCGAATTTTCATCCGGGTTATATGAAAGCCAAGATATAAACGTTAAAACAGAAAAAAAGTCTCACAATTGGCGTTCATACACGAACAAAATAAAACGATCGGACTCGGAAAATATTAATTGCGTTGACGCATTTTTTAAGAATTATTCATCAAAAACCGTTGAAACCCAGCAGGATTCGGAGGTACATGTTATCAACATCGATTAATACTGTCGGATTATTGTGAAAGTGAAAGTAGACAATCGGCAGCTGCCGCACCTTTCCCTTCCAATACTGTAGCAGATCTATATCGTCAACCCATTCATCATGAAATTGAAATCATAATATTGACATCGTTCCCCGGCCCCAGTTGAAAACATTTCTCATTATTAGATCTACACTTGCAACTATATTTAGGACTTTGACTTTAATATCATACTTGTTCATGTGTTTAAGAACAACAAGGGACAAAATTGTCACAAAACCAGGTTTTCATTGTGAAAAAAAAATCTGATAAAGGGAGAAAACTCAAACTGAACTTTTGAAATGACCAAAAATAATTAACCCCCTTTGTAAGTTTTTTTTTTTTTTTTTAATCTATTTTTAGTCGTGGCGACCTTGACATTGGAGATATTGACGTGATTCTTTCGTGGGACACACCGTCCCATGATGGTGAACAAATGTGCCAAATGATTTTAAAATCTCACAATGAATAACATAGTTATGGCCAGGACAAGCTTATTTATGGCCATTTTTGACCTTTGAACTCAAAGTGTGACCTTGACCTTGGAGATATCGACGTAATTATTTCGCGCGACACACCGTCCAATGATGGTGAACAAATGTGCCAAATGATTTTAAAATCTGACGATGAACGACATAGTTATGGCTCGGACAAGCTCATTTATGGCCATTTTTGACCTTTGAACTCAAAGTGTGACCTTGACCTTGGAGATATCGACGTAATTATTTCGCGCGACACACCGTCCAATGATGGTGAACAAATGTGCCAAATGATTTTAAAATCTGACAATGAACGACATAGTTATGGCCCGGACAAGCTTATTCCGCCAGCCCGCCAGCCCGCCAGCCAGCCAGCCAGCCCGCCAGCCAGCCAGCCCGCCAGCCAGCCAGCCCGCCCGCATTCGCCAATCTAATAACCAGTTTTTTCCTTCGGAAAACCTGGTTAAAAAGGTCAGAGACATGCCTCTTTTTTTAAAACAAAACCTGAAGTCTGTAGGCGAGTTATAGACATTAAAATGAACAGTTTTTATTTTTTCCCCAAATATGTCTCTTTCGCGCTCGATTTTCCCCTTTTACCCAGCGTCTTCCCCTTTTTCTAAAAAAAACCCCTGAAACCATATTGATGGATGAGTCCACGCCCAGACAAACCATATTGCTGGATGAGTCCACGCCCAGACAAACCATATTGCTGGATGAGTCCACGCCCAGACAAACCATATTGCTGGATGAGTCCACGCCCAGACAAACCATATTGATGGATGAGTCCACGCCCAGACAAACCATATTGATGGATGAGTCCACGCCCAGACAAACCATATTGATGGATGAGTCCATTTCAACAAGAATGTACATCTTAGACTTAGGGTCTATTTTTCGCCACTAATGTCCTCCATATAGAGCGTTTAAGGATGTTCGATTGTTTCCACAAATAGCATATCACTTGATGCGCGTTAAAGTTATACTGATTATTAGTATTTTGGCAGACACCAGCTCCAATTAAGAGTGGGCACAGAGGTTTAGTGTTTGTTATGTAACTTCATCTGAAGTAACTATGAGTTGAAAAGTGGCTCCCATTGGGGGCTGCTTATTTTTCACATATTTACATAATTAAACCTTCAATAATATTCGCCTACACAAACGTAAGGTACAGAGGTTTGTTTTTTTGGACTCGAATGTCCGATGGTCCTCTACCAGTTCTGCTAAAATCATCCCAATCGACCGGCTATCGCCTGCATATTTATTTAGTGAAGAATTTAACATTTAATTTATTTTCTCCTTGACAACCGAAAGACGTGAGATCATGTATATTTCAAATAATTTCAGGTGGTTTTCCTCTTCAACGTTTGCCCAAATCAAAGATAAAAACTTGCCACATGCGTTTTATTATATTTATACACTTTAAGAGAAACATGCCTTTTAAAAGACCTCTATGAAACCATAACGCTCATAGATTTAGTGTAGGTTTGTAGGTATTATACAGAGGTATTTTACCAAATGTATCCAACTATTGATTATGTGGTCACAATTGGCCCGCCATGCTGGGAACTTCTTAAACTTATTCTGAGTGAAGACTTAAAAACTAACTAATTCAAGCTAAGATAACTCTCATATGGCAATTTGAATTCAGGTTAGCTATTCAATGCCACTATTGCCTTATTGTTTTAAGAACATTTATGCTCGAATTCCTTCAACTCAAGTGATTCGTTTAACATTGCTGAGTATAATGCCGATTAACAGTTGAACCCCAGCTATATTTGCATATAATAACTAAGTAATAACTTAACAATAGCAACCTGATTTTATATTCAGGCTAGCATTGAACACTAGAACTTTTCATAGATATGCGTTAACAATTTTTGATATTTGGCTTTCAGAGTATGTCCAAATGGTGACACTGTCATAGTAAATTGGGATTTTGTCATACGTCAACAAGTTTGGTGCACGGCCATATAAGTTCACGAATTATTATTATTCAAAAATTAACAACAATAAAGAAAACACCAAAACTTATATTTATAGGTATTTCAGAAGAATTCGGGCACAACCAATTAAAAATAAATACTATAACGTGTCACAATCAATTTATCTGAGAAATATTTGATAACCTAGCTGTCCTAAAAAATTTAACGTGTATATAACTATTTGACATTACATTGACTATATCACGGTGCCTAACCAATACGGATAATACTGGAAACATATTTGTACTTTTCCTGATAATACGTGAAACGGGAACGGATCATATCGGAAAATAAACAAGGTAAAATGCAGGATGCGACTAGTATTGGAAGTGAAATTGGCCAAAAAAACGCGTTAAAATGCCAAATACTATTGCTCAAGGGAAATTATGGTGTTTCAGCTAATGGTTTACTTCAAAATTCGTAATGAAAATAAAACATTTTATCAAAACGAACGAAAACAAATGAATCATACCTACCTCATAGTCATGAAATAGTTTAAAATACTTGCTTTTTTGTAACTGGAGAGAAAAAACATATAATACTACTACTTTACATTGTTGTTATAATCATTCAGAATTATAATGAAATTGTAGGAAATTACTGGCAACTTTAAAAACGTGCATATTTGCGTTTTAAAAGGGTCGCATATTGATTTCATGGGCACCGGATAACACACGAAACCACAATATACTGGCACCAGATAAAGTCCGGAAACACCACACTGGATAATGCACGAAATCGATTGATACATATACAGATTATTACGTGCTTTTCAGCATGTTTTATAAACAACATGTTCACATCGTATGTTAAACATTTAATATAGTACTTTAATTTGATGACAAATATGGATGCAATTTCCAGTCATGTGCTTGTAACTCATAGATATTCATAACGACATGCGTATATAGGTTTCAAGATTGTGGGAGACAAAAGACGTACTGTAACCATTAAACGCAGATATTTGTTAAGGGTATTATTTCTTGTAAGAAAAGCTTATGATCTTTACTTCCAGGAATAGACATTAAAGCACCCATCAAATGTCATTTCACTAATACCACCTGCCGTATATTTAAATTCCAATTAACCGCTAGATTTATTTACATTTTACTTTGATTCTTAGGAGATGGCTGCATTAATGTAATTTGTTTGAGTGTATATTTCTTTGTTTACAGAAATCATGCCTTTGATTCACCATCGAGGCGCGGAAAGCGGCAACAAAAATCTAAATGGTCCGATATAAGTAAACCGCATGAAGTTGCAAGGGGATGTTTGCCAATACGCTGCCACCACAAATGTGATGAATCGAAGATTCTGCCGCCAACCACTCGTCTTGGCATAAAATTGCAGGCCAAAAGGATAGTGTAAATTTTATTGAATAATAATTCTGTCAACCTAAAAAGAGACATTGAAGCTAACTTAATTAGGTTGAGTCAGTGTTCATACCTGCAACTACCACATTAGGAGACCAAACTGGTCAACATGGAATAGAACGAACAACGTTTGCCACTGTTATAAACAATTTTATTCTGTACCATGTTTTAGTTCATTCATGCTTGCATGGTTTATACAAATACGTTCATTACTTTACAAATACTTCAAGAATGTGTCTTTTAAAGTAATAGACATACAAGTTTTGAACGTATAATTATGAAATTTCAACATGTTTTGTACAAATCAAATTCAAATAATGTTAAACTTTACCTCAAATCATAGACTTTTGCCACTTATTGAAACTCTTATGTAAATCAAATCAAATCTTTTTTTCAAATATTTTCTAAAATTAATTGAATATATAGAGAAATGAACTTTCTTTTTCAAACTGTTATTGAATTGTGTATATAAATTTAATATTAAAACAATCAACGTGTTCTTATATCTTATAAATATTATTGCTGAATCGGTCGTTCAACAATAGCACGCGTTGTACATTAGACCCATTTCATTTAACAATATAAAAATTCTTTAAATGATTACTATAACAGCTGAATCCAATACATTCTTTAAACGTGCTATACATGTACTTAAATTCATTAGTCTCGGCTATTATCCAGTGCCTACTTCATGCATTATCCGGTGCCAGCAATCGACATATAAAATACTTGTTTTTCTACAAACTAAACCGTCACTCATCATGGCAATTATTTCACAAGAATTATGCGGCTTTTTGCATTAGGAGACTAGCTCAGAAGTTTGAAATTCATTGTTTATATGGACCAATATCTGCATTTTACTTCTGTTTCCACAGGTTTTGCGCATAAACTGTTGAACAATATAGGTTCCCACTGCATATTGACGTTTTTGTTACTAAGCACGTGAATACAGTTTACTTAATGAATGTCTGAGTTGTTCCTTGGAATAATGGTTTGGTGAAAAATATTAACTTAAAAAAAAGAATATTAAAATAAAAGAACCCACTTACCTCAAAACAGTCAATATATTTCTGATATGATCCGTTGCCGTTTCGGGTATTATCCGGAAACGTTCAAATGTTTCCGATATTATCCGTATTGCATGGTTAGGCATCGTGTATATAGAACTATAAAGAACCGTAATATATTCGTACAAAGCAGTAAATTGTGTTCGAACATTACTGCTCAGAAGTTCGTCTTCGTGAACAATGTTCAGAAATTAAAACATATTACATGTTTATGCTTTATTGTTGTTGTTTTAAAATAATAAATACATATATTATACATTGTTTAAAAATACCTTATACTGAGTAAATCATGATAAATTCAATATATGTTTAAATTAAAATTAAAATTAATTGTATAAGACATTATACACGCATTATTTATTTATTATTTATGTTTTACATGAGTTGATTGTAACTCCGGTTTTAAGTCACGATACAAATATTAACATAACACATACTAAACAGGTTGAAATGTCAATACAATGCAAATATGAAGCGCTGCTAAATATTGTCAGAAACAACGACGTAAAGCTTGGCTACTAGCATATCCGAAAAATCGTGAAAGGAATTTTAAAGTCAATAAAAATACATGATAAAACAAAAAGACGGTCACATACAAATTCGTAATCATTTAAGGCAATTTTCTTTAATGTAAAGATCGTTTTGAATATCATTTACGGGAAAATAGTCCCATAAACACTGTTTTTTGAGCTAATATCGCTAGCATCAATATGGAATATGATTCATATCAATTTAAGTGGTGTGTTCACAGATTTTGGAAATTACACAAAATAAAACTAGATAAACGATCTATCAAAGTTCTAAATGCCACCATCTGCTTTTAAACAGACGTAGAGACTTAACAATCAATGAAGAATTTCGCCTTCTGATCTTAAAGTAGATCTTTAAGTTGGAGATAGTGTTCTTGTGCAAGAAAAAAGTCCTCTAATATAATTTTGTGCCACATTATTTTAAAATCATACATGTTTGTTTGTCATTGCAAGGCGAGCAAGCATCATTTGTTAAAAAAAACAACACTTGTTTTATTTTGGCCTTTGGCCACTATAAAGTATGACCTTAAAGTTGATTTAGTCAATTGCTCCTCACACGCGACATCAAGAATGTGTGCATGTTATGGTTCGCGGGTGTAAATGTTTGCCAAGTTAATTAAAAATCCTAAAATGCATAGTCAAGTTAAAGAGCAAATTAACCAAAATAATTTATACCAAAGAAGGGCTGTTTTTTATCTTTGACCTTACACTTTTACCTTGTATTTAAGCTAGCAATTAGTGTTTTTCCCAGGCCATTTTAGCGTGGCGAAAAGCCACGCCGCCCTCCTGGATCGCCACGCTGCCCTTTTCAAAGGCAAATTTCGCCACGCGCTCTTTTTTTCAAAGGCAAATTTCGCCACGAGCCCTTATCGATAACATCTTTATTGCCTTATGATCTAACTTGGTCCGCAAAATCATGATTGTCTGTGACGCTCCGACTGTGCTTGATTTACTCGAGAGACGTCAACGTCTAATCGACTATATTTAATTGAGCAGATTTAATAGGTAGGTCTTACTGACTGCTCCAAAGCTGTGAATTAGTCATGCGTGAATAACCCCGTGTCAGTATCAATCGATAATGCCGGGGACTTTTGATGAAAAACTCGTTGTTATTCTCTTGGCAATTGTGCTTTGCATGCATCATTATGTTATATCAAAACAAATATTTTTACACATAATTACATTTAAATTCACAAACAAATTTATTCTTTATCGTTTTTGTCTTAAAGATAATTAGATCTAATTATTGAAATAATTACTGAAACGTATACCAATTTAACAAAATGTGAATCGCGTATACGATTTAACGTTGCTATGCGCACCTGTCGCTTACATCATTTGACATTTTATCAACATGGCGGACTATACAGAATTAAATTGTGACTCGACAAAAATGGAAAATAACGTCGTAAACGATCGAATTAACGATGGAGATTATACATTAATAAGGAATTTATGAAATGTCTGTGATAATCAACGATGCATAAAAATGTTTTTGATAGCAACAACATTATTTATTTATTTGTAATGTATGTCACGGAAACGAGTGTTTGCATATTGTTAGCGATCAATTTACTCGCAATGTTATTTTAAACATCTGTCGAGATTATTGTTAGAAAATAGGATAAGACAAACATGGTTTCATTTATATGTTAGTGGATCTGTGTATAATCAGATTCATATGGATATATTGCTTTATTATGTTTGTCGTGCTGTACAATTTATTGAAACAGCATTGAACTTAAATGTACATTGCAAGGTAAATATATTAATATAAATCATAGTAAGTTAAATACATCTATTACCATTAAATGTGCTTGTTTATATGTTATTTTTTCAACAACTGCTTCTGATGCGATTACATGTTTCCCCGTAATTCAGGAATTCAGGGAACGTTTTTGCCCCTTTTTGCCTAAACTGCGCGCTAAAATGCCCTTTTTGAAAGTAATGCCCCATGCCCCTTTGCCCTCCTGGGAAAAACACTAGTAATATTGGTCTTATGCGCGACACATCGTCTGATGGGTAAACATCTGTGCCCAATTATTTAAAAACCTTTCAATGCACATAACAAAATGGAGCGGAATAGGCACATTTATGACAAAATGTAAATTGCCGTGTTGCCATTGACCTCAAATGTAGTTGCGTGCGACACAACATGGCAAATAAGTCAACGTGTGCGCAGAGACATTTCAAAATTCTGAAGTGCATGCGGAGGTTACAGTCCAGATAAATTTATATACATGGGCAGGCAGATAATTATTTTAGAGAAACTGCACTGGTTTTCCATTTTTGGAATATTGAAATTGACGGTTTGAATTCTATCTTGTCTGTGAGGATTTTTCACAGTTGCGCTCATAAAAAGTATCAAATACGTCACGCTTCCTAAAACTTAACAATGTAACTTTTTTAATTGTATCGTGCACTTAATAAAAGGTAAGTTATTACTCATTTATCTTAACAGATATAAAGATTGAAAGTGTTTAAAGGTAAGTGAATTATCCTTACTGTTCCTTATGAAAAAACAATCGGAAATGCTTTTAAATCTGCACGGGTGCAAAAACATCACATGTTTAATGAATGTTATTATTTATTACCTGTATTCATTCTGTGAGGCACACTTGAAGATGAACATAATACAATTAATTCTACTTATTACAACTTTGTGCAATTTTTAACTCGTTTAATTTGTAATGGAATTTCCCCTCAAATCCAGATGATTAATAAACAGTATGTTTTGTGCGGTTTTGAACAGAGCCACAGGAGTTTGGAATTCTATCCATAAAGCTAATCTAATGGCTAATAAAAAAATAGCCCTATATAGTATAAAGACCACAGGGACATTTAATAAAAATTCTCTACATACAACAAATATATATACAAGGGATACAACTGTAAAATTTCCAGCACAACACCATGATCTGAAGTTAACAAAAGAAAAATAATTGCTTCCAACAGCAAAAGTTGCACCAAATAAACAATATAACAATAGCCAAGACATTTATCTTTCAGAATATAACTATCTTTATAGCAGTCAATGCGTAAATAGTTTTCTGTGAAACAGAAGTTTCATGAAAAACTGTAAAAAAATTTCGAACTCGGACAAAAGTGTGCACAACGACTTTGACATATTTTGTTCCATAATTTAATAATACTGAGCAGTTCAACAAATTTTACCTTGTTTTATAATCCAAATATAATTTATGAATCAAAGTAGACAACTTTTATGATGGCATGTAACTGCATATGTGTAAAAACACCGTAAATCTTAAATTGTTTACTTTATCTACAATCTTCAAGCATGTGTACATGCAAGTTAATGCTAAGTAATGTAACACGCAACGTGATTGATTAGCTGTTTCGTGCAGTGGAGAATTAACCAATCAAATCGCATGTTTGAAATACATTAAGTGCAATATCTAAAATGAAAGTAGACTATAGTTATTGTGACATAGAAGTGTTTTTATTCGAATTTCGAGCAAAATATCACAATTAATAGTAATTATGTTATATTAAACTATAAACAGAAACTAGCAAATGAATATGTACGTTCAAAAGGGGTTAGTTTTAAAGGAATATGGAAATTACAACTAGAATTATCAGTTTTCAGTTGTGCACACTTGTGTCGCAGTTAGGATTTTTGAGCCTTTTTGCATGAAAGGTATCGTTTTAATTTAATGAATGATCGTAGTTTATTGCAAAGTTTATTATTTTCTGAAAGATAAATGTCTCTGCTGTCGGTATACCATTTATTTTGTGTAATTAATACTTTTGGAAGAGATTTTTTTGCTTTTGTTCAGACAATGGTGTTGTGCAGGAAATTTGACAGTTAAATCCCTTGTATACTGTTATATAGAATGTAGGTTTTTTCTTAAAGATCCCTGTGATAAAGACTACAGGAATTAAACGCAGCAGACCCCGGAACCGCCCATTTTGCAGTAAACAAGGTAAATTACTGGAAAAACAGGGTACTCTACATCGACCCATGGTATAATAATCAAAAGGCCGGTGAAAGAAACTACGAACACTGCTTACCGTGAACTACCTTCCTCGTAATTCACAATTATTCAACACTTTCCGCTCATCGTCGGATCTAGTTCTGGCTACCATAAATTTAAATGTCGCTTTTTATGATTTTTGACTGGCGCGACTTTATACAGGTCTGTCAATACTATATAAACTGTACGCTGAAGTTTCTTTAGATACGTCGGATCCATTGCGTGTTGTTGTTGTTTTTTAGGCTAGATTGCACTCTACCGGTACGCAGTTGTTTGCCACTATCGACAAAGCGTGGGTTTGGGGGCGGTAGCTCCCGATACTAAGGAAATATATAGGATAAAAAGGATTATTAGGTGTTGCGTTAGGTGTTAGGTATTGGGCGTTTAGCAACGATATAATTATACGTTTTTCCATTCTTTTTTACGTACCGGTAACGTGGAAAATGGGCGGGTCCGGGGTCTGCTGCGTTTCATTCCTGTAGTCTATTTACTATTTAGGGGTATTTTTTTTATTTAGCCATTAGATAAGCTTTATGGATATAATTTCAAACTCCTGTGATAGAACATATCCCATTTGTCGATTGCATACGTGGAATATGCAAGTTGTTTATAACAGTAAGTTATGAAAGCCGTAATCCGCGGATAGTTAATTGTGATAAAATGGTGGTTTAAGTTGCACGGATACGATAAATTATAACACACTTAAGCAAACAATTTAGTTCGGTAATCATTATCGCCCATCTCAAAATGTATTCGCCCATTTATGAGGGAAAGTGAAATTTTACACCAATGTACATGATCATGTTGCCATTAGTTGTACGTCATGAAGATACATTTTCATCGTTCTTTTAAGATTATGCCACTCTTAAATTAAAAAAAGTACACATCTATATCTATAATAAAACATGTAATGTTTATCTTTATTTAGAAAATTGTACAAGATAGGGTGTAGTGTTTTGGTTCAAATTTACATGAGGTTTAGAACCAAGAAAAATTGTGTTAACATAGCGCAAAAGTTTTATACGTGTAGCTTACATGCAAATTATTTTTAGAATATTCACTATTAAATCGTACAGTTAGTGAACCAGTTCCGAACCATGACCAGTTCCGGCACACTTCGAAATTATAAGGCTGGTACGAAGAGAGTGTGTTCAGAAACTCTATTTTTTTCTGTAGTGTCATGTAAAGTAATGATTTCTTCTTCAAACAAATGTATGTTTACAAAAATTGGTTGACTCTTGGTCATCAGGCGCGCGTAGTTCCATAACGAGGCTTTAAAACTAGCGATTTTTGTAAACGATTTTTTTTGAAGGCTAAAAGGTTTGGAGGCATTTATTTTGTTGTTTTGTTGTACACAATAATACAAAGGTTGGTGTTATCGTGGTGTGAACATTTGTATATATTTTTGGAAACAATAATCATTACGACTTCCCGCTGTCATTTAAGGGCGTAAATTGGCATTACGCAAAGCATACAAAATAACCATTTCCGGTTCACCTGATTCCTAACCCGGGGACCGTATATAACATTGCCGTAAATTCGACGCACTTATTTCATGCATGTTTTGCAGATTTGTTATGTTGTGCACTGCATATTTGAATATTAAACTTAGTTTACATGCACACCATATGTTGTAAATAAAAATAATCATAATGTTTGTCCCTCGTTATAAATGTAAATAAATGAACTGACCGAGAAAAGACAAACTGGGCACATTTCAACTTATATGTACTGTAAACTCCTTTCTTTGGCATTGCATCCAAATCTGATTTTGTGTTTATTCAAATGCGTCATAGATCTCGACAATAAACTTCTTTTGATTACCCCTGTACTGTACTGTATGCTGTATTTAGAACATTTTTATAGAATATAAATCCCAAATGAAAGTATTAGTAAGATAAAATTAGAAAGTACATGCAAATTCAAATAAATTGTCATATATCTATATTCATAAAATATGTGGTTAAACTATTAGTGTAGCATTTGTATGTGCACATGAAATAGCCATCCATGGGAAAAGCGAAGTGAAAGACAAACAGATCATAACACATTGTAGTCCTGGTGTAAAGAACGTAAAGTCTGTAAAGCGGGTAATTAATTATAACATGTAAATAATTACACATTCAAGCTGTGTTCATGTATAATTTTTGCATCTCATAAGGATACGCATAATCATTTTTCTATAAATTCTATTACATAGTTATTCTGTCTCTATCCTAATAAAGAATTTTATCAAACCAGTTTCAAATTATTTGACTATATAGAATATTTTGATACATAACTAAACTATGGATTTAAATGTATGTTATACTCATAGCAATACTGTATAAACATACGAGATATCATGGGCAATATTTTGCCAATATTTTTAAAAAATTTATCATGTTATTTAAAACATAAACTGTAATAAAACAAAATATAGTACATGTGGTTTTAGCTCACATGATCAAATTGTGCTACACGATGAGCGTTTATTTTAGAGTGTCAACATTTTTATCCCAGACATGTTTATATTGGAGTTATATTTGATTCACAAGGGTTGGTTGGTTTGTCTGTCAGTCTAGCGTCTGTGGGCACAAGTTCAATTCGATTTATCTATTTGGCCTTTAAACATAGTGAAATGTAATTTAATTATTACATGCAATATCATTCTCTGCATTTGCCTGTCAGTTTGTTTTAGTATTCACTTCACAATGCAATGGTGGCCATTGTTGCTTTTGATTGAAATTCAAAATGGCCAATATATCTGACTATTTAAAATGTTTCTGTGACAAGGTGCTATATGGTGGTAGTATTCACATTCAGTGATAGCTCTAGTTAAGAGTTTGGCAAAAGCATCATCTCTACATTTCAGAACAACGAAAGCATTTCACATGGGCAGTTGATTGAGTCAGACGAGCTTTGATAGACATAAAGGAAAGTAAAACCTCCATCAGATAAGCTGCGAGAATAGTTGTGTTTCTGTTATGCTAAGTTTACATCTGGCCACGATCTCCCCGATTAGCCAGAGGCTAAAAAATTGGGGAGCTCTACGATTAAATGGTATACAAATGTACTCCACGTTCTGTTACGCTTCCTTACAAAATCAGCACGTTTTGTTGCTACGATCGAGCCCACGATTTGCATCACGTTCTGTTACGCTTTGTTGCGATCAACACGATTGGCTTCCAAGCTCCACCACGTTCCGTTACGCTTTGTTGCGATCTCCTGCGATTTGACCTACGATTTGAGATTAGAAAATGACTCGGGGCAATCGTGGTGAAATTGAAGTTTGATTTGAAATCTGTCCCGATGCCCACGATGTCCCCGATTCAACCACGTTCCGTTACGCTCCCCCACGATCACCCTGATTCGACTCCACGCTCTGTTACGTTCGCCACGATGCTCTGGAATCGGGGACATCGTGGTAATCGTGGCCAGATGTAAACCTAGCATTAGTTTTCTAAAACGTCTGTCTGGTGAAGTAGCTCTGGACAGCATAAATGGTCAACAACCCGTTTTTATCTAAACAGAAGAGAAGGTATGGCAGCATTGCTTCAAGAATCGTCCCTTGCATGTCATTATCTAGTGTGTGCGAGTTAACTCATTTATGATGTGCAGTTAGCTCTTATGTGATACAGTGGAACCCCTCTAAAACGGACATTGAATATTTTACTTTCAGAAGGTCAATTGCATAGACTAATTTGGGGGAAAAACACTTTCAGCAAATTGTAATAATGTAGTTAATTTACATATAACATAAATTCATACTTCATCACATTATAACAATAGATGTCACTTAATATGTTGTTTCGGAAGCACAACATAAATCAAACAGTGCACCCTGAAAAACAAACAATGGTATATGCATTTGTTAGTTTAAATTAATTCCTATTTACACTGAAAAACATGTCAAGAACGACCTGTTTTTTCAAACATCTACCACGCATAATAGTCTTCTCCACCTTGATTATCATAGCCTGAATGGCTTCCTACATCAAAAACAAAACACACTAAATAACTCTTTGTTTGTTATCAGTAATTATAATCTGTAGTAACACCCCTATTGATCGATATGTACATCACAGGACAAGTATCTTTAAATTGTTTTGCGATATTTACAGTTTGCAAATTTTTCGACCACCTCTATCAATTTCACGCGTCTTTAATCCGCTATTCACAACTTGTTGACACTAGGTCTGAGGTGCGATAAACCAACCCTGAGCGGTTTAGAGGGGTACAATTACGTATGGAATAACCTAATTTTGATCCAAAGAATGACCGATATTCGGAATTTAGGGGATTCCGGTCTTGAAGAGATATTTTACGCATGGTTTTATAGGAAAAGTTTTTGGACCGGACAATTTGTCCGGTTTAGAGAGGATTCCGGTATAGAGAGGATCCGGTTTAGAGGGTTTCTACTGTATTTGAAGACGTTAAAAATCATTGTATTTAGCAATAAATGTCTGCTATTGTCAAAAAGATTTTGGAAAGTCATCGGCTTCAAAATGCAAGCTGGTGTCAGGTTGTAAGGAGGAGTTAAGTGTATCTGCATCATTTGATTCTATGCAGAGGTACTGCTGTTTTGTGTATTATATGTACATGTTATTTCATGTTATGCTCTCTTTTGCGACATGAAGTTCATATGCAGAGGTACTGCTGTTTTGAAGATTATATTAAAATTTTATTTAATATTATTATATGTTTTACACCATGTTATACTTATAAAGAGGTACTGCTTTCGTGTGCATATTTACATCAAACTTTATTTTTCTTCGAAATATGTCATAATATGATGAACACGCTCGATTATTTTCATGTCTCTTAACTTTTTTTTTCAACTTTTCTATGCTACACTTTATATTTGGAATATTGTTTCTATGGACTGAACTAAAGAAATAAAACGAAAAAAAAGCAGTTGACTTGTTAGAAATAAAACTGTACCAGTATATGTCTATCATGTGTTTTATTTGCATCCCCCATCTTGTAACAATGTCTCTATACATTCTTCTCTGTAAGAATGTATAGAGACATTGTTACAAAATGTCAATTCTTTATACACACATTTTCATTTTCTCTGTACACAAACTGTCAAAACTGACAGTAAACATCCCATTGAGAGGACCCCCATTGCACACATCTATTAAAAGATATGCGTGTCGGAACTGCTTTACTTGGATCGGAATCGGATACGTTGGGTGCTATGTTTACATCTGTAATTTAAATACTTATACTTGCTCGATTTCCTTCAAAGTGGACTTAAATTGTAGATAAAAGAATTATCTTTCATCCCAGGAAGATAGAGAAATGGACCTCATGCAGCTGTGAAATTTGCAGCGAAATTGCAAAAGGTGGACCGGAACTGGTCCACAGATAGTATTCTCAATTCTTAGTTTCAGTACTTCTATACAAACCTTAAACTGTAAAAACAAACTGCGAGATAGAAACTTAATAACAACTAGACATAATTATAAATTTGATGTTCATGTCTTTAAATAGCAAATTATACACTAACTAGTTTGTGTTAAATGATCTGAATGTATGCAATTTAATGTTACAATACGAGAGAGCTAAAGATAGTTTTCCTTTTTCCCACAATATTTCAGTCATATCACAGTGGTCAGATATTAATTATATCCCTGTGATAGCTGTTCTATTAATTTGAATTGATAACCTGCGTTTTGTGTAGTATAGTTATCTGAAATTGTTATGAATGATAAATCCGTATCTTCATCACTTAGTTCAAAAGCATCAAAGAGATCTGACCCATTTGAAAAGAAATTTCGAATGAAATTTTCCGACCCTGAAACCGACTTGGATCCACACATCGTTCTAAGTTACGATACACACCAGATCAGTAACATCTTGGGCAATCTCCCTGGATTCCCATATAGTATCAAACATTGTAGAGGGTGAACTTCTAAAACAATAAGGTGTTTTCATTTAAAACCAAAAACGCCAATCTGAAAGAACGAGATGCTCTACGAGATGAAATAGTCCTAAAATGGCTAGAGAAATCGGTGCGGATGCAAGCATTTATAAAATCTTTCGCTCCAACAAGCAAGGTGGTCCGAGGTAGTCTTTACCATCTGAAAGTGCCTCCTCAGGTAATGGACGGAAGGCACTGTCCTCAAATTAGCCAAATACGTCGGTGCTTATATAAACATGGCCAAGCTCTCCATGACGGATTACACAAATTCCAATCCCCAGTTGGGTCCCATTATAAAACTACCAACATTCAAAGCATGTTCATGCCTTTTATATACATCACATTATGCAAGTCGGGTATCATTTTAAAGATAAATATGTCTCCTTCCAATAAATGCAGTCAAAATATACCGCTTTTCAACTTCTAAAAAAGTAACATTCTTTCAAATACAAGCACTCTCGGTAAACACGGTTTCGGAGTAACATTTCGACAACGACACCGTTCTTAAATAAACCCACCTCATACCTGTATCTTTCAACGTAGTCCCTAATGAAATGGTGCATCCACACAGAGGATACAGGAAATAACCACAAAAGGCATGGGTGCGATTGCTAAATTTCTTTTAAACCAGAAGAGAAAAGGAACTCTTTCAAAATAGGCATTTCTTTCCACTACTGTTCGACCACGTAGGAATACAAAATGATTAAGTGTAATGTAACCTAAAAGACACGCGATATCATTATCAAGCTTACAAGTTTTTGCGCACTCAAGTTTACTCAACTTTTGTTAAGGGTTTGTCGGGTTCGTGGAAACAAACATCGTGTACACCTAAACATCATGAAATTAACGTGCTCTCGTAAATGTATACCCTGTCCCATATTTATATTATATGCGAGCAAAAGCTTAAAGCATTGAACCGAGCAACCTGTGTTAACATCGCTCACATATTTGTTTTGGACATTTGAAGACTCAATTCTGCATCAATACGCAATATATAAGTCATTTCGATTGTTTCTGTAGTGAGCAGAATGATGGCGCGAAATAAAAATGTTTAATACTAATTTCTTATAAATCTACAATTAATTATGGACACACAATAAATAATACTTATCAAAAGTTGCAAGTGGAGATTTAGATAGAAAATATGTATTTGAAGAGGGTTATGGAGGTTTCGGTAAATGACAAATTCGGTAAATTGATTTATAAAGTAAATGCCCTGGAGGTTTCGGTAAATTGGTATAAATAGGGATTATCACACCTTTTGTCGATAAGCGTGTACATTAATTGAGTTGTTTGACACTAATTAAATTATCTGTTTAAATGTACGGAGTTGATTTTATCAATTTAGAGATGTTTGCAAAGTGTTAATATTAATTATCCAGGCTTGCAATCTATTAATATTCTAATCAAGGGAGGTAAATTATATATTAAACGTTTATCTTTAGGTCACGATTGTTTTGTTTTTATATATGTTTTAAAACAATTAGTTGAAAAAACCTTAATTAAAGCTTATCAGATAAAAAATAATAATGTGGCTCTTACAAGAGGTGGCCTCCACGTGGCAAGAGCTGGGCAACATATTCATTATGTTGGCAAACTACCTCATGTTTATATAATGAGAAATGTTCGGTGGTTTAAAATACTAATATCAAATATGTTTGTTTCTTATATAAATAAATTTCTCGCTTCTTTTTCCTACAATCAGGTCAGCACATAAGGTATTATTCTTAAAACAATCTAGATATGTATGTTTAGATCATGAACATGCTTTAACACTGGTGTTTTTACATACACGACCAGTAACGAAGATCAGACGGAAGAAATATGTTGCGATACACGGCAGACTACATCAAGCATGGGATGACTACGAAGAGGAGAAGCTGACAACCACTGATCTACTGAGGATCATCAGCCATATCAATGCCCTGGGACCATCCACGGCGGTCCACCACATGCTCGACGACGACAAGTTTTGAACGATGTGAATGACTGATATTGTTGAAATGTCACATTAACTTGTACTGTGTCATAAATGTATCTCATTTTTATTAGAAATGAAATTAAATTAAATCGGCATGCGGAGACTCTGAATGATACTAATGTGTCGTATTATTATTGTACTGTGTCATAAACGTATCTTATTAATATGTGACTACACCCTCATTTTTAATGACATGAAATATTCAAATATGTCCTATATATATATATATATATATATATATATATATATATATATATATATATATATATATATATATATATATATATTGTATCCATGTTTTACTTGTTGCTTATTTATAATATATGGTAAATAAAACAGATTACAGAGTAAATCAATTATTATTTTTTTATTCAACGGATTTGTTCAGGCAAAAAATGATATCAGTTATTTTGGCCGTAAAACCCATTGTTCCAGTACAGTAGCCAGGTGCCTGTGTGTTAATCTGATAAGATAGTGATCATCACAGCAGCTTGCTATTACACAGTGTATTCATTCTGCTGGCGTTGTGTTAGATGTCATTTTTATCAGTTTTCAATTATGTGTATCTCTTCGCTTAACTCAACGTTCAATGGCACGCGCACTTAACAAAATTATAAAACATAACGCATATCATTATATTACTTTTTATTAATTACGTACACGTATTAGATTTTATACATTGCTTTTTTCTTGTGTTTTTCTCAACTAGAAAGAAATATTAAAACATGTAATATAAAATTCAACATCTGGCTCTTACAAGAGGTGGCCTCCACGTGGCAAGAGCTGGGCAACATATTCATTATGTTGGCAAACTACCTCATGTTTATATATTGAGAAATTTAGTGTTTATCGGTGGTCTAAAATACTATTGCGCTTTATATTAAAACTGAAATCATTTTTATTAAATCATGTCTACAATATTTTACAAGAAACTTTTTTAAATAGCATTAAACTTAATTGAAGATCTTACATTGATTCCGCCATAAATCATTAATTATTATTACTATTATGTTATTTAAATAAAAGCACCAATTATAAACAAGAAATATCTTTAAAAAAGATATACGGCGTTGATTGTGGTCGATGTTTATGAACGATCAAAAGTTATCTCTATGAGATAAAAAGTAGCGGATGCCTTTTTTCTGCGCAGTTCTTAGCTACATCACAAGCAAATCAATTACGGGGTGTTGCGCCAGATTTCGTGGCTTATTTTGCTTTATGTGATATTATTACTCAGATATCTATATTTACAGAATAGAAAAACACAAGAAACATGAAAATAAACGAGTGCATATAGGTCAGCCGGCAATACTCGAAACTTATTTAATTGCATAATTATAGTTTAGTGAATTATTGTGCTCATGCTTAATAAACTGGTCTAAATGGATAAATATTTCTAATTAATTTTATCAAAATTGGTCCTTATCATGCAAATGTTGAAAACATATTAAAAATCGATGTTTGACATACCACAATAATATCGCCGCATATCTTTATTTAGTATCTTTCTGATCAAAACAGACTTCAAGTGCACAAAGTTTACGAGACGGCGTTTATATAAAGATTTCTGCAACTGACCGCAAACTGACCTTGATACCTTGCGGATTGAAATGCAATGCATTAAAGTTAGGTAACAATTCTGCTGCTGAAACGACGGCTTGTTTACGCCAACTGTACACGACCAAGACAACAGCTGTGCCTAAAATATTGATATATCGACAAAGCGACTAAACGAACTATTTACTCCATCAGACAAAAATAGCATAGATTCCAATTTTTTCCTTCAATGAAAAGATCGAAACCCCTTCTGCGAACTCCGGTGATGAACTGTATATATAAACTCTGACTTTCACAAACTAACCGCGAATTGACCCGAAACCTCGCGGGTTGAAATTCAATGCAAGTAAGTACTAAATATGAGAATATAGCCTTTAGTATAAACGCTTTTGCGCTGGTAATTCTCTGAAAATAAAAGGTGAACGCACAAACTGTATTTATGTCGAAAATTGATTGTAAAACTGTTCTATCTATTGAGCCTTTTCATTAGAGATAAAATTGTTTCATGCAGTAAAACAGTGTTACAAAGACGCGGATATGTTTCCAATGTTCTGGTGTTATACTCAAATCAGCCAATGGAATAAATGAAGTGTATTCATTCGTACCTAGCCGCGGGAAATTTTATTTGAATATTATTGGACACTTACAAAGGTCAAGTCAGGGTGAAAAGCTGGCTTAATACAGCTTACGCCGAAAAAACAACAGTATTGCGTTATTTAAATCGTAAATTTACCTACAATTTCCCAACAGAATTCGTTTTTCAGAGGTAGCTCATTCATTCCCCTTAATTCTTCACCGTAGGCATAGCATTAATTACTCAACTCAAAATTAATCCACAGTTTGCAAATAAATGCCCCTGATGTTATTGTAAGCCATTAATAGGTGTCATTAACACCTCGTTGTAGGTATACCACCTCTATAAAAACCAATTTACCGAACCCTCCACGGCATTTACTATAAAAATCAATTTCCCGAAATTGTCATTTACCGAAACCTCCAGCTCCCTTTGAAGATTTCAGCAAATACCTTGAACACCATTCGACTTGGCCCTGAGTTGGGTGAACGAACGGTCAGACAATGCGACAAACTCTTGATTTGAATACGGTCTTCTTATAGCGGATAAACACAGCGGTTTATTATCACGTGGTTGTTAAAATGCATTATATTGTTTACTGTATCTATTAGCCAATAAGATAGTATTCGATGTACATGTATGTACTTACGCATGGCAATTAGTCGAATAGTTCCCGCTTCGTAACCGATATAGGAAGTTTCATCTCAAATCGATTTGTTTGCTTCATGTATATAAATCTCACCATCATGCCTGTAATATGTGTTAAGATAAGTTGCTTCGAAAAAATTGTATTTGCCTTTGCTTACCTGGAATAAATTTACATCCCTCACGGATCGTTCCGTTTTCAGTTATAGGTGTGGGTGGGGGGGGGGTCGGATATGTGTAATATAAGCGTGTAAATTATACGTTTAAATAAATACTGCTTAAATCAGAATCGTACAAATACTGCTCAATATACTTGTTTTCCAAAATCTATAAATGTAATCGCATTAGTCAAATAAACTTCTGAATGTTAAGTTTGGCATGTAAGCATAAAGGACAATTAAAGCAAAGCCACCGCATTTACGATTGGATAAGATAATTTAGATAAGGTGAACACAAAATTTACAATAGCTAGATTGTAATGTTACTGATTAAAGAGAGACACTTTTTTTTATCTATTTTAAGCAATGGCGCCCTTTACACAACCCCTGATATACATCATACATAGTTGTAAAACACAGCAATGGCTTGTTATGCTTATATTTAAATAATAATGTTTTACATAGTTAAATTCGTTATTGAGCGATAAACATTGTTTTGCATGTTTCGATAATTACAAATCGTCTTATGGAAATAAGTATGAAGTATATACAATTAGTGGGCAGCATTATTTAAAAAAAACTGTATAAACACATTTAGATTTTTTTCCATTTAATTTAGTTGACTTTCCATTGGTCTAACACGTATATATCTATCGCGCCTTTACATATTTAGGAACAAGTACATTAACATTCTTCTCAACCAAGTTCAATAAGCATACATATGCAAAATCCTAACAATAGCTTTTTATATATAAATGTGTAATACTTCAATTCCTTTTCAGACGATTTTGGCAAACCATGTTTTCTCATTTGGTAAAGATTACGTTGACCTAGCCCTCAACTATCCAAATCCCAGGCACTAACAGTAAAGTGCATTTATGTTCGATGTTTCAGAACAATACCTCTTACAATGTTAATTTCTTATATAACGCTGTATAGGCCTTCACTTCATCTTACCCAGCGAAAACATCTCAATACGTGCTTAAGATGTTGAAGTGATTCCTATATCGCCTTTTTTAGTATCAATTACAACATCTTATTGTGTGCTTAAGTTTTAAGGGACAGTCAACCACAAACGACGAAAAAAATAAAAGTTCTCAATTACCGTATTATTTTTACAATTATTATTTTATATATTGATTACAATATCACCACTGGTACAAATTACATAACTTGAAAAAGTTGTTAAGTTTTCATATTTTCAGAATATTCGGCAATACAATTTTACTGGGTATGTCTACCACGTAACTACCAGTTAACTATATATAACGCAAGAAGAGTGATCATCATCGTCACGTGGTAAACCCAGGAATGCAAATTGTGTATGCGTAGTGAATTGTATATATTTTATATATAAAATGATTAATCTACTTTCGATTTCACATCGCGAAATTTTATTAGCGAATATACTGAACATATGAACTTTTTTTCAAGTTATGTAATATACCAATCGTGATATTTGAATCAATGTAAACTAATAATTCTAAAATATACGGTATTTTAGAACTTTTCTTTTTTCGTCGTTTGTGGTTGACGGTCCCTTTAAGGCGAAAAACAACAGTTGAAACCGCCACTTAACGAATGAAACTGAAACACAAATGTAACATAAGGAAATATACTACCACAACAGAAACACATCCCAATGGCCTATTGTTCGACCGTCACTAATTGTGAAATAGTTTCCGATCAATAACTCGTCAACTGATAAACGTATTGGCTTGATAATTCCAATGTGTATTAGCATTGAACAGTAGATGAACCTTATTTAAGTTGGGGTCTCTAGGTCAAAGTTCAAGGTCACTGTTTCAATAAGAGTGAAAATCGTGTCCAATCAATATCTCGTCAATGAATCGACCGATTGGCTGAATACTTCACATGTGCATTAGCCCTGGACAGTATGTATCCCGTATTGAAATTGGGATAATTAAAGTGGCTGAGTCACACTTTTATGATTTGATTAAACAATTATGGTCAGTTTTGTTTCAAAAATCCTGTGTCAAGGTCCTGTTTGGGAGTGGGAGTGAGGCATACGTCTCCGACCGAGGAGCTCTTGTTACTGTTTGGTGAAGTTTGGTATGATATACTTGTGAAATTAAAGAGCATGGTGTAATTTAAGAGCATGTCAAGTTTTAAATATATCTGCTGAAACGTAATGGTATACCCCACTAATGTTTTACTGTAACATTACGTTTTTAAGAAAAGTGGTACAGAAAATACACGTCGAATATTTTAAAAAGATATTTCTTGTTATATTGATAAAAAATGTAACCCACCTTTCAGATTCGCTGAATGGGTCAAGTTCCCCACGGGTACTTTTTCCCCGTACCCGCAAATATGTTTTTTCGCACCCAAATTTATTTTCCTACCCAATTTTTTTTCTACCCATTTTTTTATCGTAACCAAATTTTTTTCCCTACACAATTGTTTTTTGGCATAATTTTTGTTCCCAAAATGTTCGCACACATTTTTTTCTCTTACCCAAAATTTCGTACCCATATACACAATTGTGGTGATGTAGATAAACTTAAATTGATGCTTTTATTTCAATCCTTTTCAAAAGCATCGTCACACCAGTACTGTCAGTACTTTGATAACTAATTCTTTTGACCTGTTAATTCTTTTCAGCTCAATTCAACAGTGAAAAATGCCCATAATATCTATTTAATTAAAAAAAAGGAATACATAAATCTGTTATCGGATCACACAAATAATTCCCTTTGATATATACAAACTCGCGATATCAGTTGCACTTGAATAGTGCCAAGGGAAAAGATGCCGTAACGAGAAGTTTTTTGCGACCGAGTTTAGATTTTGACTTGCATATTCAAACTACAGAATGCTCAAAACGTGACAAATACGGTACCATAGTAAATCGCCAAACTAAAGATATCTTTTTACTCGTTTCGTGGGAGATTTTCTACAAAAAAGATATCATATAATTCTGGCTAGAACAACAACACGTAGACGTTTGCAGTGTGAAAGAAATAAACAAAGCAGATGAGTACAGTGTTTTAGGGTTTTCTTTATACTCTTGAAA
Organism: Dreissena polymorpha; assembly: GCF_020536995.1. NCBI lineage: Eukaryota > Metazoa > Mollusca > Bivalvia > Myida > Dreissenidae > Dreissena > Dreissena polymorpha. Next base: position 12,548,101 of record NC_068364.1, on the reverse strand, counting down.
AGTAAGCTCTAGAGTAAGGCTAAGTGCCCTTGAGATGTAAAGAAGACCCGATGTTTACATAAACAAATCTTCCCTCATACATAACCGAATTGTTTGAAGCTAACGGGAATGCTTAGATACATCGTTTATTTACAAGCTTATTTACATCGTATACCACTAAAGGAGCTGCCCGTGAAGCCCTATATCAAAGATAAACGGTATCGTCCAGGTTGATATATACCACTCAAACATTGTAAGTAGAATTCCTACCGGATATATGCACAGATAAACGGTATCGTCCAGGTTGATATATACCACTCAAACATTGTAAGTAGAATTCCTACCGGATATATACACAGATAAACGGTATCGTCCAGGTTGATATATACCACTCAAACATTGTAAGTAGAATTCCTACCGGATATATACACAGATAAACGGTATCGTCCAGGTTGATATATACCACTCAAACATTGTAAGTAGAATTCCTACCGGATATATACACAGATTTATAACACAAATCTGACAGGAAATAAGGAATTAAGTTGTGAAGGAAACTCAAATATTAAATGCCCTCTCGCAATGAACGATTTCTGGTGTTGCACTATACTAGTAACCATTGATGATGTTATTTTCATGAAGGATCAATCAATTGTGAAACAGTAATTGTTTTATGGGTCATATTAAAGTATAAATTGATTGACTTGTCACTCGTGTGATGTGTATTCAATTGTATAATCAGTAATATTAAGTGCATCTCACTTCTAATGATACCCCCTCCTTTCAAATCGTTGTAACACATTTGTAGATTGGATTGATCGTAAAGAGTACTGATTTGAAGTTCATGTCGAGTCTACTGTGGCGTTCATACGCAATCTGGGTGTCGCATAAACATGTGTGAAGACATTTTATTAGTTTATTATACTAGTAAAGTAACGAAATGACGTCTTTGAAGATCTTTTGTATCTGAGACGCCACAGATCCAAGGTGAGGTCATCAAGTAGATATAGTAATTGAGCTGACAATAGCCCCAGCTCTCTCCCAGGGGGAATTTTCGAGACGTTCGTATTAAAGTACCAGGGCAAAGCTTCGTGTGCTGGTTGTAAAATGACGATTTGTTATCTTAAGGTCCGAGTTATATTTTAGAGGTCAAATCTCATATTCATATTCCGTGGGAGTACAGTAAAAATTGGACAAAATTTGAAGTCTCACTCTTACGTATTATTGAAAATCTACTTCATTTTATTTTATCTCTCTAGAGTATTTTCAGGTATGTGTATCAGGTAAGTGTATTAGCTAATACACATATCTGAGTATGTTGATGGTATTCAAATCATCTTACTTTTTACTATTTGTTAATTATATAACAGTTATACACAAGCAGTGTATGGTAAGTCAAAATCAGTTGGAAAAATGAATAGGAATAGATAATATGGCAATTTTGTCTTTCGTCTTAATTAAGTCAATGGGGGGGGGGGGAATAAATCATTGGTGAACATCGCCCATAGCACTGATAATTGAAATATAATATTAAATTGAGATCCTGTACAACGTGAATGTAATGAGCCGTAGTGTAAGAGAGTGATTCTACAGGTTTCTGAAAGAAGCTGACAACTTAGTGGTGTTTCACCGATATATCCCAAACCGGAAGTGGCCCTCACCGCCATTTAAAGGTTACATTACACTAAATCATTGTGTATCCCTCCGTGGTCCATTCGAAAGTAGTGCCTATTTCTAAAGAGTTCCTTTTCTCTTCTTGAATATAAGCCATTTAACAATGTGAGACATGTCTTTTGTGGTTATTTGTAATATCCTGTATGTGTCTGGAGTACTTTGATGCCTTGGATTGGAAGCTAACTTAAAAGATGGACTTTTGAGGGTGTGTTTTCTATTGTGTGGGGCTTTTGTCGAAATTAGGATTCCGAAACACGTTTTTCAACGGTGGGTTCATTCGACAGCGATTTACTTTCTTAGAAGTTGCGAGACGGTATGTTTTTGATTGCAATTATTGGAAGAGGACAGATCCATCTTTAAAATGATACCAGGTTCGGAAAAATTGATACGTCGAAAAGGCAAGAAAAATGCTGTGAAAGTTGTCAGTTTTATAATGGGACCCTATGGGAATCGGAATTAGTGTAATATAACCTTAAAAAAGCACATTTACTGCAATGTCAAGGTCACATTGATTCGTCTGCAATCGAGACAAGTAGAACATGAATTTTAATGAATGTTTTGATGATTTGGGTGCTAAAATAGATGAGAGATGTCAATATTTTGGTTCAAATGGATGTTTTAGGTGGTTTTGGACTGTTCCGGATGGGAGGGGGACCTGGTATGGACAAGTAAGGGTTACATTTCCAACAAATCTTGAATGTAAATATTATTATGTCCAAAGATTGAAGTTTCAGGTGGAGAGCAAGATGAAAAATATGCCAAATCACATGAATGCAACCCATTTATGCCATTTTTCTCTTTGTTTGTAGGCCTGACCATTTGTCCCTTTTGCCGCAGACGGTCAACAATCCGCTAGCTGTCTTGCTCTGACTGGTGCACTGGACATGATTTCAATGAGAGTCATCATACTGATTGTTTAATTCAAACATGAATTTCAGTTTGTTCGTTAGAGTACTAACTTAGCTGTGTATTTACAGTGGACGTAGTGGTGCGTCGCATGCGGTAGACTAGGTATTTCCATATATACACTATGTTTACAGAATTGCGGCCGGTGAAGCAACATAGCTGATGAGTAAATAGCGCTAGTTCTTCAGACAAATAACTTTATTTTCAACCTATAAAGCATATTTAGCTGTAGGTGGGGCCATTTAGCTGTAAGATCTGGCTTTGGTTCTGTTAAGCCCTTAGAGTAATGAATTTCAGAGTGAAGACCATAGCGCCTTTTCCTAGTCGAGTATCGGGCAGCTGTATGTCTTTTCAGAAATGCACATGTCTTCTTTAGTATGTCATTGTGATTGCTTTTAAGATAGGCAATAAACTCATAACCTTTAGAAAAAGGAGCATCTGTAAATTCAGATTTCACTATTTCAGAGTCAGCCAGACCATGATTGAGCTTAAGGATTGTGCTGCGGATGCGGCCTGTGCAGTTCCGGGAGAAAGTCACTGTCTTGGGCATTGCGGTCTGGTATCAGGTAAGCACTATTGAAAGCCTCACACTTTTGGGGGGTCTGAAGCCTTGTGCTGTCAATGCTATCTGGTTCAAGTACAATTAGAATGCATTCTTCAAGCAGTCCTTCATCAGATATGGTTATCTCAAGCTTACAGTTCTCGGGCAGATATGACTTCGATGTGTTCTTGCCAGCAGAACCCCGACAGGCCAAACTATGCGTTAAGCACTATTTTCCACAGCAACCCTTGCAGACAAAAAAAATACTTGAAATTACTTCTGGCATTTAATTTCTAATTTCCTTTACATCTCTTTTGTATGTTTGTTTGCTCTTTTTAACTCTGACATGCCATCTTGCTCGGATTGATAGAGCATACCTGTTTTGTTTAGAGCCGAGTCCCCAGCTGCTCGAGTTTGCCGTGTCAATAATGATAAAGCCATGGCATGATGTCTCCTTTATGTGTTTCCTTATCTCAGTGTTGAACATAATTGCCAGTTTCAGGGGCCTTAACATTTTATTTTATTAAAGGTCTGGATGATCCTTGCCTGACTCCGGGTTTGTGTACACCTCAATCCGACTCCCTGTCCGGTACCATGGCCGCAGTGGTGCAGCCCTTGTGGACGATCCATCGACATCCTGAAAGGTCAACACTTCACCAAGCTGGGAAAATTGATCCTGATAGTCATCCCCAGGTAGTGAAATGAATGTACACTGAACTACAGAGGAATCACACCCAAATGACTTTTCTGACATTAGTGTGGCCCCTCGGGCAGGAACTCCTTAGCAAACATGCTTTTTTGCATGGGGACTGTGGCATTTTTGCAAAACTTAAGCTTTCAACGCTGGATTTTAAAGAGAACACTTAATAAAATGAAGCCAACAGGACTTATTTTAATGAGAGAGACTATCTGGATGAGCAACAAATGTCACATTGTGTCGTAAGCTGTTGAAGGAGCGATTTGCGCCATTTCAAGTGTTAATTTTGGGTAGCAGGCTTGTATCGGCTTGAAAGCTGCAAATTATTCCTCTCATCATGATAGCATTAATTATTTTAATTGCAATGTGTATGTTTAGATTGTAAGTGAAGCTTTTAATAATAATTTTCTTGAAAAACATGATTTTATATGCTGTCAGTGAGTTTTTTTTGTGTGAAAAAAGTGCTTAAAATAAAAAAAAAGTCTCCTTTTTCATCAAGAAAAGTACACTGATTCACAATCAATACATTTATTTGGGCCTTTTGCTGATATATTGGTGAATTTCGCATGCAATGATCCCAGTTTTTGCCATAAAAGTTACGCGTAACAATAATTAGAGACACAAAATCAGCTGTCGTCACTTAGACTAAAAATCATGCATTCCGACTTGACTGCGGCCAATTTAGTCACCGCTTTAAACGGCCATTTTAAGGCCTTTTCCCCCCTCCGAATGCACTGAAATTGCATATTCATTGTGGAAATAGTTTAAATCTCATGTGGAGAAAGTTTGAAAAGGATAGGACAAAGTTGAGTTCCCTTAAAGGTTACATTACACTAAATCATTGTGTATCCCTCCGTGGTCCATTCGAAAGTAGTGCCTATTTCTAAAGAGTTCCTTTTCTCTTCTTGAATATAAGCCATTTAACAATGTGAGACATGTCTTTTGTGGTTATTTGTAATATCCTGTATGTGTCTGGAGTACTTTGATGCCTTGGATTGGAAGCTAACTTAAAAGATGGACTTTTGAGGGTGTGTTTTCTATTGTGTGGGGCTTTTGTCGAAATTAGGATTCCGAAACACGTTTTTCAACGGTGGGTTCATTCGACAGCGATTTACTTTCTTAGAAGTTGCGAGACGGTATGTTTTTGATTGCAATTATTGGAAGAGGACAGATCCATCTTTAAAATGATACCAGGTTCGGAAAAATTGATACGTCGAAAAGGCAAGAAAAATGCTGTGAAAGTTGTCAGTTTTATAATGGGACCCTATGGGAATCGGAATTAGTGTAATATAACCTTAAAAAAGCACATTTACTGCAATGTCAAGGTCACATTGATTCGTCTGCAATCGAGACAAGTAGAACATGAATTTTAATGAATGTTTTGATGATTTGGGTGCTAAAATAGATGAGAGATGTCAATATTTTGGTTCAAATGGATGTTTTAGGTGGTTTTGGACTGTTCCGGATGGGAGGGGGACCTGGTATGGACAAGTAAGGGTTACATTTCCAACAAATCTTGAATGTAAATATTATTATGTCCAAAGATTGAAGTTTCAGGTGGAGAGCAAGATGAAAAATATGCCAAATCACATGAATGCAACCCATTTATGCCATTTTTCTCTTTGTTTGTAGGCCTGACCATTTGTCCCTTTTGCCGCAGACGGTCAACAATCCGCTAGCTGTCTTGCTCTGACTGGTGCACTGGACATGATTTCAATGAGAGTCATCATACTGATTGTTTAATTCAAACATGAATTTCAGTTTGTTCGTTAGAGTACTAACTTAGCTGTGTATTTACAGTGGACGTAGTGGTGCGTCGCATGCGGTAGACTAGGTATTTCCATATATACACTATGTTTACAGAATTGCGGCCGGTGAAGCAACATAGCTGATGAGTAAATAGCGCTAGTTCTTCAGACAAATAACTTTATTTTCAACCTATAAAGCATATTTAGCTGTAGGTGGGGCCATTTAGCTGTAAGATCTGGCTTTGGTTCTGTTAAGCCCTTAGAGTAATGAATTTCAGAGTGAAGACCATAGCGCCTTTTCCTAGTCGAGTATCGGGCAGCTGTATGTCTTTTCAGAAATGCACATGTCTTCTTTAGTATGTCATTGTGATTGCTTTTAAGATAGGCAATAAACTCATAACCTTTAGAAAAAGGAGCATCTGTAAATTCAGATTTCACTATTTCAGAGTCAGCCAGACCATGATTGAGCTTAAGGATTGTGCTGCGGATGCGGCCTGTGCAGTTCCGGGAGAAAGTCACTGTCTTGGGCATTGCGGTCTGGTATCAGGTAAGCACTATTGAAAGCCTCACACTTTTGGGGGGTCTGAAGCCTTGTGCTGTCAATGCTATCTGGTTCAAGTACAATTAGAATGCATTCTTCAAGCAGTCCTTCATCAGATATGGTTATCTCAAGCTTACAGTTCTCGGGCAGATATGACTTCGATGTGTTCTTGCCAGCAGAACCCCGACAGGCCAAACTATGCGTTAAGCACTATTTTCCACAGCAACCCTTGCAGACAAAAAAAAATACTTGAAATTACTTCTGGCATTTAATTTCTAATTTCCTTTACATCTCTTTTGTATGTTTGTTTGCTCTTTTTAACTCTGACATGCCATCTTGCTCGGATTGATAGAGCATACCTGTTTTGTTTAGAGCCGAGTCCCCAGCTGCTCGAGTTTGCCGTGTCAATAATGATAAAGCCATGGCATGATGTCTCCTTTATGTGTTTCCTTATCTCAGTGTTGAACATAATTGCCAGTTTCAGGGGCCTTAACATTTTATTTTATTAAAGGTCTGGATGATCCTTGCCTGACTCCGGGTTTGTGTACACCTCAATCCGACTCCCTGTCCGGTACCATGGCCGCAGTGGTGCAGCCCTTGTGGACGATCCATCGACATCCTGAAAGGTCAACACTTCACCAAGCTGGGAAAATTGATCCTGATAGTCATCCCCAGGTAGTGAAATGAATGTACACTGAACTACAGAGGAATCACACCCAAATGACTTTTCTGACATTAGTGTGGCCCCTCGGGCAGGAACTCCTTAGCAAACATGCTTTTTTGCATGGGGACTGTGGCATTTTTGCAAAACTTAAGCTTTCAACGCTGGATTTTAAAGAGAACACTTAATAAAATGAAGCCAACAGGACTTATTTTAATGAGAGAGACTATCTGGATGAGCAACAAATGTCACATTGTGTCGTAAGCTGTTGAAGGAGCGATTTGCGCCATTTCAAGTGTTAATTTTGGGTAGCAGGCTTGTATCGGCTTGAAAGCTGCAAATTATTCCTCTCATCATGATAGCATTAATTATTTTAATTGCAATGTGTATGTTTAGATTGTAAGTGAAGCTTTTAATAATAATTTTCTTGAAAAACATGATTTTATATGCTGTCAGTGAGTTTTTTTGTGTGAAAAAAGTGCTTAAAATAAAAAAAAAGTCTCCTTTTTCATCAAGAAAAGTACACTGATTCACAATCAATACATTTATTTGGGCCTTTTGCTGATATATTGGTGAATTTCGCATGCAATGATCCCAGTTTTTGCCATAAAAGTTACGCGTAACAATAATTAGAGACACAAAATCAGCTGTCGTCACTTAGACTAAAAATCATGCATTCCGACTTGACTGCGGCCAATTTAGTCACCGCTTTAAACGGCCATTTTAAGGCCTTTTCCCCCCCTCCGAATGCACTGAAATTGCATATTCATTGTGGAAATAGTTTAAAATCTCATGTGGAGAAAGTTTGAAAAGGATAGGACAAAGTTGAGTTCCCTTAAAGGTTACATTACACTAAATCATTGTGTATCCCTCCGTGGTCCATTCGAAAGTAGTGCCTATTTCTAAAGAGTTCCTTTTCTCTTCTTGAATATAAGCCATTTAACAATGTGAGACATGTCTTTTGTGGTTATTTGTAATATCCTGTATGTGTCTGGAGTACTTTGATGCCTTGGATTGGAAGCTAACTTAAAAGATGGACTTTTGAGGGTGTGTTTTCTATTGTGTGGGGCTTTTGTCGAAATTAGGATTCCGAAACACGTTTTTCAACGGTGGGTTCATTCGACAGCGATTTACTTTCTTAGAAGTTGCGAGACGGTATGTTTTTGATTGCAATTATTGGAAGAGGACAGATCCATCTTTAAAATGATACCAGGTTCGGAAAATTGATACGTCGAAAAGGCAAGAAAAAATGCTGTGAAAGTTGTCAGTTTTATAAATGGGACCCTATGGGAATCGGAATTAGTGTAATATAACCTTAAAAAAGCACATTTACTGCAATGTCAAGGTCACATTGATTCGTCTGCATCGAGACAAGTAGAACATGAATTTTAATGAATGTTTTGATGATTTGGGTGCTAAAATAGATGAGAGATGTCAATATTTTGGTTCAAATGGATGTTTTAGGTGGTTTTGGACTGTTCCGGATGGGAGGGGGACCTGGTATGGACAAGTAAGGGTTACATTTCCAACAAATCTTGAATGTAATATTATTATGTCCAAAGATTGAAGTTCAGGTGGAGAGCAAGATGAAAAATATGCCAAATCACATGAATGCAACCCATTTATGCCATTTTTCTCTTTGTTTGTAGGCTGACCATTTGTCCCTTTTGCCGCAGACGGTCAACAATCCGCTAGCTGTCTTGCTCTGACTGGTGCACTGGACATGATTTCAATGAGAGTCATCATACTGATTGTTTAATTCAAACATGAATTTCAGTTTGTTCGTTAGAGTACTAACTTAGCTGTGTATTTACAGTGGACGTAGTGGTGCGTCGCATGCGGTAGACTAGGTATTTCCATATATACACTATGTTTACAGAATTGCGGCCGGTGAAGCAACATAGCTGATGAGTAAATAGCGCTAGTTCTTCAGACAAATAACTTATTTTCAACCTATAAAGCATATTTAGCTGTAGGTGGGGCCATTTAGCTGTAAGATCTGGCTTTGGTTCTGTTAAGCCCTTAGAGTAATGAATTTCAGAGGTGAAGACCATAGCGCCTTTTCCTAGTCGAGTATCGGGCAGCTGTATGTCTTTTCAGAAATGCACATGTCTTCTTTAGTATGTCATTGTGATTGCTTTTAAGATAGGCAATAAACTCATAACCTTAGAAAAAGGAGCATCTGTAAATTCAGATTTCACTATTTCAGAGTCAGCCAGACCATGATTGAGCTTAAGGATTGTGCTGCGGATGCGGCCTGTGCAGTTCCGGAGAAATCACTGTCTTGGGCATTGCGGTCTGGTATCAGGTAAAGCACTATTGAAAGCCTCACACTTTTGGGGTCTGAAGCCTTGTGCTGTCAATGCTATCTGGTTCAAGTACAATTAGAATGCATTCTTCAAGCAGTCCTTCATCAGATATGGTTATCTCAAGCTTACAGTTCTCGGCAGATATGACTTCGAGGTGTTCTTGCCAGCAGAACCCCGACAGGCCAAACTATCGTTAAGCACTATTTCCCACAGCAACCCTTGCAGACAAAAAAATACTTGAAATTACTTCTGGCATTTAATTTCTAATTTCCTTTACATCTCTTTTGTATGTTTGTTTGCTCTTTTTAACTCTGACATGCCATCTTGCTCGGATTGATAGAGCATACCTGTTTTGTTTAGAGCCAGTCCCCAGCTGCTCGAGTTTGCCGTGTCATAATGATAAGCCATGCATGAGTCTCCTTTATGTTTTCCTTATCTCAGTGTTGAACATAATTGCCAGTTTCAGGGGCCTTAACATTTATTTTTTAAAGGTCTGGATGATCCTTGCCTGACTCCGGGTTTTGTGTACACCTCAATCCGACTCCCTGTCCCGTACCATGGCCGCAGTGGTGCAGCCCTTGTGGACGATCCATCGACATCCTGAAAGGTCAACACTTCACCAGCTGGGAAAATTGATCCTGATAGTCATCCCCAGGTAGTGAAATGATGTACACTGAACTACAGAGGAATCACACCCAAAATGACTTTTCTGACATTAGTGTGGCCCCTCGGGCAGGAACTCCTTAGCAAACATGCTTTTTTGCATGGGGACTGTGGCATTTTTGCAAAACTTAGCTTTCAACGCTGGATTTTAAAGAGAAACACTTAATAAAATGAAGCCAACAGGACTTATTTTATGCGAGAGACTATCTGGATGAGC